>NC_056741.1:1821372998-1821377998 GCF_019279795.1 Protopterus annectens | reverse complement strand
TTGACAAACAGTAAAGCAGAGTCTAAATCATCAAGACCTTAGGACCATCAGGAAGGAAGATTTTAAGCTTGGCAGGAAACAGAAGGTATGTTTTAAACTGTGCTTTTTTAAGCTCCCTTATTAGTGGCAGAAAACTTTTCTTTTAGCAATTACCATGGAAGAATAGTCATTGTCAAACGCACAGTTGTCTCATTAAACTTAACAGGAGCTTTAGCCCAAGCAGATTTAAGAACCATCTCTTTATCAAAAGATGATAGAAATCTAACTATAACTGATCTAGGATAGTTTTTGTTAGAGTTAGTATTAGCTATAGATCTATGTGCTCTTTCGATACCAAAAGAGAATGCTTCTGGTAAATCTAAAGTTTTAGGAGCCATGTTGTTAAAAAGAAGTAATATTGTTACCTTCAATATTTTCTGGCAGTCCAAAAATCCTAATGTTATTGCGCCTAGATCTATTTTCCAGGTCATCCAGCTTTGTTTGTAAATGTGTATTTTGTTTCAGCAGAAACTCAATGTTGATTCCTCTTCTTGTATTTTATTTTCCATGTCATTCACAGCTTCTTCTATGCCTGTCATCTGGATCTTCTGTTGTTGCAGGTCCATATGTAACAAGTCTATTTGTTTTGTAGTTTTTTCTATGAAAGTGTCTATTTTAGTATCCATTTTATCCATCTTAGCAGTAAGTTGCTGGACTATAATTATCAGAGACTGAAGTTCTTCTTGATGCTGGAGTCTTGAGAATTTGTCTTACTGGAACTCATTTCAGACTGATAAACTGACAGGAAAATTTCCAAAGTAATTTCTGACAGGAATATTATTAAGATTTCCTTTCTTTTTTAGATATAGTTCAAGAACTATATAAAACAAACATATTTAGAAAGAAAATTACTTCAAGAATTAATTTTTTAAGTAATTAATTCCTGTCAATGTAATGAAATTGGTGTAGCTGAAGAAATCTGCTGCTATCCTGTGTTCATCCTTGGCCACGCCCCCCCTCATCACACTTTTTGATCACCTCTCCAGCAGAGGGGCCAAACACTAAATCTCTATCCAATATGAAGTTAAAAATCTCATTTTTAACATCATCTGGAAGATTCTGAGAATGCAGCCAAGCATACCTCTTTAAAGCTTAACAAGTGCCCATAACCCTGGAAGAAGTATCAACAGAGTCATATACATACTGCAAACAATGAGTAGTGAGCTATGCAATAGAAGAAACTAAGTTATTTAAAGAAGATTTTTCTTCACAAGAAAAAAACTGTAGATAAGACATTTCTCATACTTTCACAATGTAAGTTTAACTTATGAGCCTGACAACTTGTAAAGTTATGCAATTCAAATTTGCATAAGTATGCACTTTTTCCCCACACTTATCATCAATAAATTTTCCATCCATATTATAAAGAACAAAATTGGAATTAAATAAGTGTTTAACAACAGAGGAGTCATCTAAGGTTGCTGGGTTTGGGAATAATGTACAAAAAGTGCATAAGACTGAAGAACTTTATACATCCTATCTGCCTTTTTATGGACAGCTGGCTGACTATCAGGCAATTTGCAGGCAGTAAGACATATCTGTAAAGCAGACAAGACAGGTGGAATGGGTATAGGTTCTGGAAAGTCCTTGTGTAACAACTCGTGATTTTGAGGAACTTAGAAACTTCAGTGTTCTCCCACTGAAAACAGTGGGCCATTCTTGCAATAGACTCAGAGAAAGAGAAACCCCGACAGGGAGAATCAGAAAGAGAGCTGTGTTTTGAGTCTGAATCAGAAATCTGAGAACAAAACCTTGAATCTGTCCCTGCATCCTATTTAGATAAATAATCTTGAATTTCTTCAGGAAAAGAGGCATCCCTCTTTCTTTCATCAGAAGCTACTCTACAAGAAGGATCAATCACCTGAATCAAACCCTGAGCCAGTCCCAGTAAACTAATCCTTTCCAAGAAATTTGAGAAGTAAATACTGCTTGGCTTCTTCTTGATAGGAAAAATGGGGCCTACTAATGGCAACCGCTTCTTCCCCAGGGATAGGCACTGCATTTGATGCAACAGGTAAACCTTCCCTGTTCCCTCTCCCAGGGCCAGCAAGAGTGGTTCTCCCTTGCCCATTGAGGGAACCCCAACAACTGCAGAGGACATAGCTAACACCCAGTGCATAGTGACTGTAGGTGCTACACAAGAGGGATCGGGGGTAAAAGATGAGTGGTCTGAGGTGTAACAAATGGCCACAGCAGAGTCACCCACCTATGACTTGAGGTAAACTGCTTGCCTGCTGTGGTAGCAAAGGCTGTTTGCTTAACTTTTTCCTTTTGTGGCTTGAAGGAAGGCCAACCATGGGAGTGAGAATCTGTTCCATGGTCAAGCCAAAAATGGTCCCTGTGTCCTGGGGAAAACAAGGAACACTGCCAGTAAAACTACCAGTCCACAAAACTTTCTTTTTTAACAGGGAAAAAAAAAGCACAGTAAAAAGTATTTTTGAACATTATGGCACTCCCACAACTGCCCTGTCCCTAGAAAACTAACCAACTTATAATGAGTAATGAAAGTATGGGCATTAGACCAAGTGCTAACAGTGATCAACTGAATAATGTATAAGTTGTGGAATGAGCTCATTGCTTATAAATATGAGAAACACAGTTAGTGAGGTAAAGTGAATTTAGATACAGACCGCCCTAATTTAGTCTTTGAAAAGGAAATAAATAACTGATCAGATGTCCTGAAATTTTTATTCTGTGGAGATAGAATCTGAGTTTTCTATGCACATCCAACAAATGAAGGATATATATTCTCCTTTATTAGAGAATTTTGAAAAGAAAGCTGGCAGATTAATGGACTGGCTAAGAACAGATTATGATGTTCCCTTTGAAAGAAAGGAAGGGTTGGTGCAAAGAGAAACTCTGTCTTTATGAAAAATAAGGTGGCTGGCAAGACCATGCCTGGAGTTGATACTCAACTGGCTGACATGATAGTGACTAGAAATGGTCTTCCGGGGGCATGACTAGCATGGTCATGGTGTAGCAGCAGATTTCACAAGCTACACTAAGGAAAATATATCTTCACTGGAAATTTGTCTCATATCAAGGAATAGTGGATTTATTTTTACAGAATATGATAGTATTCAACATACTCTTCAAGAATATCTACTTATAAATCAAAAATGGATATAATTTCCAGTCAAAACTTTCATCTGAATAAGTGCTTCACTTCTGGGAAATTTTCAGCATGAGTTATACTAAGGCAAACAATCAGGACTCCAGTCTAAAAAAAGAACTGCAGACTTTAATAACCAATATTCAAGACCTCATAACTAAGATTGATAAAATTGACTATAAAATTGACAACTTTAAAGAAAAAGCTACTAAGCAGATGGATATGCTTCATGAGGATTTAAAACAGCAAAAAATCCAAATAACAAGTATTGAGGAAGCTTTAACAGACTTTAATGGAAGACGACTAGAAAATGACAGCAACATAGAATTTTTGCTTAAACAAAATACCACACTGCAACATAAACTGGATGACTTAGAGAATAGATCACATCGGAATAATATAAGGATTTTGGACTTCAGGAAAATATAGAGGGAAACAGCATGTCAAGTTTCCTTAATACATGGTTACCAAAATTTCTAGATTTACCAGAGGCTTTATATTTTGCTATAGAGAGAGCACATCGGTCTCTCACATCAGGAAATAGCACCAACAGGAAACAACCTAGATCTGTCATAATAAAATTCTTATCATCTTCAGATAAAGACTTAATTCTTAAAACAGTCTGGTCAAAATCACCTTTAAAATACAATGACTCTATCAATCGCTTTGATAATGACTTTTCAACAATGGTTATTGCCAAGAGAAAGGTCTTTCTACCTTTAATTAAAGAACTGAAAAAAGGTGCAGATTAAGACTCACCTCTTGTTTCTAGCAAGATGGATTTTTCTCCCTGATGGCCCTTCGATATTTGAGGATTTTGACTCTGCTTTGACCTATGTTAAAAACCACAAATTACTGGAAAAAATAGAAGAGATGGAATGGGCTAACCCCTCGCTTAAAAGAATGGCTTCTAAATCTACATGGAAATCTATTGAAAAACAAAAGAGACTAAAAAACAAATGAAAATTATGGACTATTTACACAACTATTAATTTGGACTATACTTTTATTAAGTTTGTTTTGATGTGATATAAACAGAAGGTAAGACATATACATCTTTTTTATATGTTGCATATATATAATGTTTCATTCATAACTTAACAAGATATAATATAATTTACTAAATTTATTTGCAGTCTAATTATAATTAACACTTAAAGTTTTCATTATATGTAAGTAAACATGCCATATATCAAACATCACCATAGTATTTGCTTCATAGTGTATGATACCACTTAGCTGTTTATTACACTTTGCATTATCACACAGTTGCAATCTACACAGTTATGAACATTTAATATTTTACTATGCAAGACAAAATGTGGAGATACATTGGGAAAAAAAAAGAAAAAGTTCCTTTTTTATATATATAATATTTTTCATAGATATCATATTATTCATAAGTCTCCCTAAAATCAAAGTAATATTAATGCATAATACATCCAAAGCCTTCTCTCTTCTAGCTGCACTTCATTTAAGGCTTGAGAATAACTTATTCATATAACAGCCTTCTTCTCTCTTCTAATCATACAGTACTAGTCAGCATTGATCATAAATGTGTTGCACTCCCATAGTAAGAACAAAATACACAATCCCCGGGATTCATGAACCTTACCAGCGCCTGCGATAGCGTTATGCTATACGCCAAATATGGCTGCTGACCGATTCAGGTATGAATCAATTCCACGCACTACCGGCATGCGCGGACCTGCTCCGGCGTAGGTATGCAAAACACACTGTGCGCGGTATTGCACCATGCAAATGAAGGGAAATAGCGATCCACGGCGGCGCGAAGCGTATATGAGGACGGCAATGTAAACCAAAAACGGTTTACATTTACCCAAACATG
>NC_056741.1:1821342059-1821372498 GCF_019279795.1 Protopterus annectens | reverse complement strand
TAATTTTTTTTGCAAGAAAAAAAAAAAAAAGGGCTTAAGAAGTTTCACTAAAAAACAAAGTGCTTTGGATTCAAAAATGATATTGCCTTTACAATTAGAAAAACTAAGATAATAAAAATGTAGATGTGATTAGTGTTTAGGGAGACCAGAATAACCTGTAATACATGTAGAAGTTCAGAGACTGTTGAGTAAAATCGCATCCACTGACTTTAATTCTCATCTAACAAAGGAAGGCATGTAGATAAATGATTTGGCAGTGCTAGCAATTAATTGTTCTTGGGCATATCCTGCAAACTTCAATTACCAGAAAATTATAGACCTATACAGGGCTGACAGGAATACCATGTCTAAAATCAATGAAACACTAAGTCACCTGACAGTGGTGGCTGATGTATTGTCCACTGAGGACCAAAATGTGCATGGCACCATTGCTTGGAAAACCTGATAGTAATACTGAAACTCAAATACTTTGATCACATAATTTGAAGACAGGCTTCAGTAGAAAAACTGTAATGCTGTAAAAGTTCAAAGGTAAAACAAAAAGGTATAGCAGATGCTAAACTGGATAGACAGCATTACTTAAGTAGTGAATATGAATTTGCATGAACTTAAAGAAGCAGTTGTTGATATTCAAGTTTGACTTGCTAAAGTCATCGAGGTTACAAAGAATGATTCAACTAAACAAGCACAGAACAATACATTTGTATTTATAAACTGATTTGGCAAAGTTCTGTCATAAACCCAAACTGATTATTTTTATTTGTCATAGTGTGATGTTGAAAAAAGGGAAAAATGGTCCAGGTTGCTTAAATATAAGTACATGGCTACATGACAAATGATTACAATTAGGATCATCCTCATCATGAGACCTGCATGTCAAATTTATGCATGTGTGAGTACGTCAGCATGTGTGCATGTCCATATTTTTACCTTTTATTGATTGTGAGTGAAAAGGGGCTACTTGTATGTTATAAAAAATAAAGCAAGTACATAATAACAATATTTCACGGCTTGTCAGGGCTGGTAAGGGCATATAGAATCTTCATAGAAGGCCACCTGAGGCAGTCGCCATGAAAGAAACCAAAACATATATGTTGCAAATGGTGATGTCTGCAGTTTAACAGCTGGTATGATATGCTAACAGCTTGGGTTTCTAGTATTCAGGCACCCATTTGCATACAGGTAAAGATAGCCAGTTGTTAATATTCTTTGCAATTTAATGAGATTACTTTTGTAGAACAATGGATCATCATTAGTCAGCTTTGGATAGGAAGCTGTTTTTGCTTGAATGATTTAGACCTCAGCTGGCTGAAGGTATGCATTTTTTTTGGGAATAATTTACTGATATGCCAATTTGTCTGTTAACCGGGAAAAAGACAGCATGTCAAAATTCTCATTAGTATTTTCAGCATGCCGACAGATATTAAAAGTCAGAAAATATGACACACTAAGTTTCAATAACAACAAACTTAAAGAAATATTTTTTTCTTTTTTAGAGATGGGTCAACAGTCAGTTTTTGATTGAATATATTCGTTCCTGGTGTTATTGGCATATTTAAGTTGCTCTAGCTAGCCTTTTCAGTGTCCTTCCAGATCACCTGGATAGTATGAACCTTTGAACGGATGTAATATCTAGAAGTGCAGTTAGGCAAACTGTTTGCTATCACTTCACAAAACAAGATAATTAATAGGATTAAATGAATTGAATTCTTATGGAAGAAATATTTTTATCATATTTTAAATCTGCTGTCCATGAGCTACTTCCAGTGACTCTCCTCATTCAGTGGGTTTACTAAAACTCTTGTTCAACCTCATACTCACTCTAAACCCATTTTGAGGTCACAATATCCTGGAGAGTGTAGCCAAAGGAATGCTTTCCTCTTTAGCATAACCTTATCACAAGTGCTTGTAATGGCCAAGGTCTAGTGATGCGTGTTGCCAAATTATGTACATGTCTTTTATACAATATACAAATCAGGTAATCCCCAGCCCCCTCCTGTAGAGCACACATCTTGTGTATGAACAAGGTATCCATTGCTGAAATAACCTAAAGTAAGAGAGCACAATGGGGCACCTCATACCCTACTGTTGGACAGCATTCTTTACTTGGTTATGAGAAATGTATATATCAAGCAGGTTTCATAGAAGTATCATCTTAGCACCAAGTGGTCAGCCATGATGGTGCAGAGGTTAGCACTGCTGCCTCACAGCAAGAAGTTCTCTGATCCAATTCTCAGCTGGGGTACCAAGTGTGTGGAGTCTGCATGTCCTCCTGCAGTGTGAGTTTCCTCCAGGTGCTCTGGTTTCTCCCACATCCCAAAGACATGCTGAAGGTGGATTGGGCACAATAAATTGGCTCTAGGTATGAGTGTGTGTGTGTACGTGCCTTCTATGGCTGGAAACTCAACACCATAAAACTCCACTGCCAAACATTCAGCTAACCATTGTTACATTGTGGCAATCTAATGGAAGAAGCTGAAAGGAGAAAAAGATCATCATGAGCGTCAAGTAACGGTAAGACACATGGAAGGGGGCATAGTTCAACAGTCTTTGTGATCTTTAAGTAAATACCAACATGAGAGCATGGTCACAAGTCTCAGTAGTTACACCTTCAGTACTTCTGTACATACCAGGTGATATCAGTCTGTTCTAGGAGGTTCTTTGCAGGACTGTTACATCTATGGATATGCACCTGTACCGGTAAAATACCAGGAAGACAAACATGAATTAAGCCCCAGTTAAAAAGGTACTGTTAAAGGCACAAGTTCTCTATTAAAGCTATCACCCAGTACATGTTTTGATCCCAGAGATGCATTTTTGGAATTGTAATATCATGGTATGGGCAGAATTTTACTTTTATTTGGGGGAGGACAGCAAAACATGATGCACAACATTTCAGCCTGTGACTCCTGCATTTTTCCTTAACTAGAGAGCTTGTCTCATCTCTGACATTTACCAGCAGATCTTAGAGTTGTTTTCATGAAAAGCAAAATAATCACTTTTGGCCACTCCTGCTTGCCACCATCCAATATGTTTAGTGTTTAGTCTTAAACAGAAGCCATTCAGACTCTATATTTCCTACCTCTCCTTGTACATGGAAGGTGACCTTCTGGAGGTGTGAAATGAACTCATCTTATATAGATGCATCAGCTAAACATTGTCAGTATGCCCTGTCTTCATTTTGTAGTTTCTCAGATCTCTCCAGTCATCACTGTAGCTAAGATGCAGCTGAGCACTAAATGATGATTAGCAGCACAAACAGAGGTAATATGAGGATAAAGCACCTCTCGAAGACAAGCCAGCATATAAAAGAAACAAGAGGTGACACCACATATTGGAGTTTTAACATTTTAATAGCCAAATAAATAAAAAGTAGGTGCTTCTGCGTTCTCAGAATGAACACTTCTTCAGACATAATTAAAACCAACAGTTTATCTGTTTAAATATAATTATATAACCAATAGAAAATGCTCCACAAATTAACCCCATCGCATACCAGTACATATTTTTATATACATTTTTAACAGGTAATACATATTTACAATTTTATTGTAAGTCATTTCAGATTTGCATCTGTTGCGTATATATGCTTTTATAGTTGCATTGTTACAAATTCTGCTTCAGAATCTTATAGAGTGATTCTTCACTTGTCATTCATCATGGTTGTGATGAGGTTAATTTGTGGAGCATTTTCTATTGGTTATATAATTATATAATATATAATATATATAATTATATTTAAACAGAGGAACTGCAGGTTTATGTCTGAAGAAGTGTTCATTCTGAGAATCAGTTAGTTTATTTATTTGGCTATTAAGTGTTGAACTTCCAGTCTGTGGTGTCATCTGTCTTATTTGTTTTATTCACTAAATGATGATTACGTGACAGTGCAGTAGAGATGACATCATATGGTCTCAGTTCTGATGACAGGACTAAAAAAATCAGTCATGAACATTTGAGTCAAAACAGTCCTTATATCTAAACATGGTGTTTGTACAGGAGTCAGTAAATCACATACAATCTATAATAGTTCTCCACTCAGGCTCAGGTTAGTTTGTACCAGTCACAGTCATCCAGGTATGTGATGATTCATTCATGTCATCCATTGCTTTGACATTGATATGTTGTAATATAATACTTTGCTGGCAATGTTTAATTTCTGCTGACATAATCTTCACCTTTTGTGGGATCATCCTTACAAACTAAGGTGACTCTGGAATCAGACCAGAAAATTTCTACCTAATCAGTATGGACAGTTTAATCCAAGCTATCTAGTGACAAAGTATAGTTTTGTACCTACCATAAATGTAGATGTCCGATAGGTATGCATCTGCAGTCCTTACATATGGGTTGTCCTGTCTCAGGCAGCCCTTGATCAGCCAGATTCCAAAGTCTGGGTTCGTCGGCTGATGTGCCCTTTCCCAACGTCAGCGCCTGGGATATAAGCAGCCAAGCCATCTTCCTCAGTTTTCTTGCCCCAGATGCCAGGTGCCCTCAAGAAGGCAAATTCAACAAGCAGTTTTTAACACAGATAAGTGCTTTCGGGCTCTGCCCTTCTTCAAATGAAATAAAAACAATCTTAGTCACATTTAAATACCTAATTCAAAACAGTTAAGTTCAAAACTTAAGTTCACTCAGTGATTTTTCCTTATGTCTGTATATATCCCAAATGGTGCATTTTTTTATTAATGGGTATTCAAGTAAACTAATCATTTTGTTGTTTAACCTAATATTAGAATTCATATGGATTGGTTGTAATAAGTGAAGAGTATTCTCTAACTCCATGAACTTTATTAGATTCTGGAAGGCTTTAACCCTTTGCTTCATGGTGGTATGAATGGGAATATAATTCTGGCTTTTAAGTGATAAGAAAGGCAAGGCTATAGGGTTAATATTGATACCAATCATGTGCCTATGTCAGAGTTTCATCTATTGAGGGAACCATATTTTATCTACCTGAGAGAAAGTGGAGATTCGTATAAACCTACTAGCACATATTATCAAGTAATAAAGACGAAAGTCAGGCAAGCTTAGACCACCTTTTAGTTTAGGAAAGCATAATTTCTGATAACTTATTCTAGTCGCCTTAGGGAACCATATGAACTTAGCCAACTCTTTGTTAGTCCTTTGAAAAAAAATATTTGGGATGGTAAGATTTAAAGTATTAAATTGATAGTGTAACTTAGCTAGGACATTCATCTGTATAATTGCAGCTTTGGACAGGGGTGGATAAATTTAGTTGTTGCCACCTATGCAAGTCCTGCTTTTTTGGCACACACTGTTTTTTTTTAGATTAATTAGTTGACATTAATATTCATGACTTTTGTATATTCTGTCTGCCTATTGGATTATGTTTTGTATATATTAAACATTCATAACAGGGCATCATATGTCTGTCCTACACTAAAGAAGGCAATTCCTGCCGAAACCGGTCTGAGTATTTTTGGAAATAAAGGACGTCTCATTTGTTTCAGCCTCCGTGTCTGCTTTTTGCTGGCCATTTTTTGTTTGTGCAGCTATTGGTGTGGCTGTGCATTCCCCCGTGCATAGGACGTTGTTTGGACTAGTCTATAGTGACTGTGCTGTGGGACCGAGCAGTGGATGTATATCTTCCCTTTTCTAAGGCTGATTATATTTTCGCTCTTTTGTACCTTATACCCGCAGAGCTTTTGATTTTACTCTGGGGTCTTCATGTTTATGGACATCTTCTTGTTCCTGTTGTTGGAAGTCATGTTTTATGCCAGTCGCTAATCGATTTTTGCTCCTTGAGGATGATGTCGTTTTGACGCACCCGAGTGGGCCTGTTGATACCAATTTTTGCACGAATCCTCGGTTCTTCATCCATGTAAGCACCTTTGACTTTACTACATTTTGAGATTATTTAACTTTGGATTATATCATTTAACTACAATATTCTGCGGGCAGTGTTTTCGTTTTATGGGAATCCCAAAAATACGAGACACTGGGCCTATTTTTGCCAGTTTGTAAGCGTGTTTTTGGCGTGCGTTTTGTGAACAGCTCTACATCTGGACGTGGGAGAGTTTCACTCTCTACCTCTTTGCCTAACAGGTACTGTTTTCAGTTTTTGTTTGGCAGTTGTGAATGGTATCACATCATTTGGAATCTGCAATTTTTTAGTAGGGGACTATGTCTTTTACCCACTTATCAGTGCTTACAAAGAACCGTGAGGATATTATCTAAATATATTTCCCGGTTTGTGGACATTTACTGGTTACTACGAGTGCAATATTCGTTGTGGGACATACTGTTGTTCGGAGGGTTTACGCTTGGGACCTGCCACTCATCCAGGCGACGGGTCAACACACAGGAGGAATGCTCAATGTTTAGTCTATTTGGGTATACCTTGTTGTAACCTAAAACTTGTTCCACATATTTTCCATCTTTTTTGGACAACTTAAAGGACTTGTTATAGAGGCTTATAGGTCTCCATCTATCATTGACATCACCTATTGATGTTTTGGGCTTTGCGACATCTGTTATATTAACTGAATACTTATGTTTTTGAGTATGCTCGTTTTCATATATGCTCAAGTTGATGGAACATATGTCTCAATACTTTTGTGATTTTAGGCATTTTTTGTCTTTATGATTCTTTCACATTAAGGGCATATCTAGGGCTTACAATTGTTCAGATTATATTTGGTCCCATTGTCAATTTTGGAGATTGGAATCCATATGTCTATGAATATCATATCACATTAGGGGATTTTCCGGGGATAAAAGCGATATAATTTGCTCTCTTTTACTCATGGTTAGTTTGGGCCTTATGATATATATATTTTATGACCTTATACTATGTTGTATTTTTAGGTCATGTTAACACAGTACCACTTTAACAACTCTTGATTTTATTGCTGACTAGGCTTAATGGTTGGGATTATATTCCATTATTCCAAGCACATTACTTGTGTTACTTTGTGAACCTTTTTTATGGCCCCCCGTGTTTTTCTGATATTATAGTGTCTATTGTATTAAACATACCTAATTGAGTTTGGCCACATTAGTGCTATTCTATGACCATTATCACTCTGAAGCTTGATGATACAACAATATTTCAGCATTTATCTTGTCCTGACTTCATAAGCATTGTATTTTATTCAGTATCTGGCATTAGCTTTAGATTTTACACGACTTACGCTGTTTTTGGAATTTTACATATATTTCCAATTACCACGGATTTATATCATTACTATTGGGAGTTTTGGTGGTTTTTGGATATACTGATTTATATTTTGGTATTGTTTCATTGTCAAACAGACTAACTAACCTAAGTGGATTTATATCCTTTACATGATATGTTTTTTTGACCAACTACATTGCATATTCAGTTGACCTATATATGTACAACTGACATTATTGTAACAACATTGAGGACACAATCCTTATCTTTAATCTGGAACTGTATATTTATACAAATAATAACACTCTTATATACCAGTCCCTAGTATCACTGTTTATGTATAAGGAACAATAACCTTTTACACATTATTTGAAGCTTTAAATAACACGAATATTGTAACCAAGTATATGGTCCCCCCTGATCCACATTCACTGTTTTGTTCCACTGAATAAATGGTCCCACATATACAGTGATTTTATTTTTTGTAGTATGTTACATCTTCTTTTTGGGGTACTTGAATAACATAGTACATATAATAATTAACTGGGTTACAATATTTTGACTTATTGGAGGGTATTATTTATTGCTATAACATTGTTCTATATACCACTCCACTGTGTTCATTATCTAATTCCTTGGTATTAGATTTTTTGTGTCCAGAATTTGATTCGTGTTACTCTCTTGTGCTCTCTGCCCACTTCGTTTGTTTTAGTGCCACTCATTGGGATCATCCCTTTTCCAATTTGGAATATAACTTCTATTTGGACTATATCCTCTTTTTGGTACGTTTAGGGTTTTCATTTAACATTTAATAATCCATCCCTCTTATAGTTGTGTGTGCTATCTCTCCCTATTTATTCACAGCATGGACCTGGATAGCATTTTGTCCGGATTATGTGCTGATAGGGAGGATATAGGTGTTTTTGGGATCAACACCCCACCAAGCAATAATCCGGACACTATTGAACAATCCATATCTGTGGATTGTGGCATGTTTTTTCACTCCCTGACCAAGGGATTCAAAACACTAAGATCCAATATTTGGCATCTTAAATTGTTTCGAGCCTACTCTTCTCAAAAAATGACTCCTAGGGGGCATAGAATATGCCTCCAACCCTTAGTTGGGAGACCAGATGACAAGCTAAATCAAGACTGGAAGGAAGCGTTACAGGCGGGGTCCATGCTATTTGTGAATATATTCTTAAAATATTATGAAAGGATTGTTGACATGAACATTCAGGAAATCAAGACATTATGTTCAGATGTTAGCAAATTTGTATCTTCCCCCAAATATCAAGACAATATCAAAAAACTATCCAAAGAATTGACTGAACATGAAAAAATTGTTAAAGAACGCAAAATCAAAAAGTTTCACAGAGATTTTTCAGATTACAAAAGGGGTCGACCCTTTGAGCTTAATCGTTCCGTGAGATTTGCCGAAACTAATCAAGCAGGGTCAGGGCCTAACCATACCAAAAAGAGGCCTAGATCTATTCTGAAAAACAGGGACAGTTTTTATAACAGTACATCAGGGGATGATTCATCCTTTACAGATAGTGAAGGTGTCTCTGATAGGGGATCACCCAACAGAAAGAAAAGTAACAAAAACATCCCTTTAGACATGGCACAGGGTATCGGGGGGGCAGGAAGCACAAGAAAAGAACCACCGGACATCTCTTTGCAGGGCTTGCTCAACAACTTTCTGACATAAGTATAGCCCAGGTATCTAATCAAAATGTTCTAAATCTTTCCAGGACTCAGTTATCAGAAGAACAAACAGCCTTATTGAACAGGGGCCTCAACTATATACCTGCTTTTTTCTCTCAAGAATACCACATTATCCAGGATCTTCAGGTTTTTTGTCGCAACCTCAATTTGAAATTATTTTTTGCTCATGACTGTTCTCAAAAATCGGCCGATTTTAGGTTTGGTAGATCTGGGTTTCAACCACCTATGAACAAATATGTTTCGATTTTCATGGAATCTGTATGCAGGGGCCTCCACTTTGAAAACTATGGTCACACTATGTTACAAAACAACCTCACTGTATGTGATAAGTTGGCATTGGATCAACTACGTAACAATAAAGATATAGCGGTTCTCCCTGCTGACAAGGGAGGTGCTGTAGTTGTACTCAATTTGGATGACTATATACAGGAAGGGCTGTCACAACTATCGGACAAAACTTGCTATATGCACATGCCCATAGATCCAACTCCGAATTTTAAACATGAAATTGATTCCTTCCTAAACCTTGCCTTTGAGGAAGGGATCATTACCAAAAAATGTCTATCCTCTCTAACTGTGCCAGAACCTTGCAAACAGATTCTATATCTATTGCCGAAAATCCATAAATCATTAACTAAACCCCCTGGTAGACCCATTGTGTCAGGGTCAGGATCATTAACGGAACCTCTATCAGCCTTTCTTACCAAATACCTTAAACCACTGTTGGGCTTGGTCAGGGCTAGGTTACAGGACACAACCCAATTTCTACAGATTATCCAGGAAACCCAGTTAGAACCAGGGTGGTATATGTGCACTTTGGATGTCAAGGCCTTATACACTAGTATTCCACACTGGGCAGGCCTGCAATCTCTCCAATACTGGTTGAACAGGGCTAATCTCTACACACCGGGATTCAATACTCTACTGATCTGTTTGTCAGAACATGTACTCAACAAAAATGTGTTTTACTTTCAAGGCCAGTGTTACTGGCAATTGCAAGGTACAGCCATGGGAGCGTCCTTCGTTCCCATTTATGTTGATCTTTTTATGGCTTATTTCGAGGAGTACATGATTTATGACACTTCACACAATATATATCAGGTTGAAATGGACATCTGGCGCCGTTATCTTGATGACTGCTGGTTAGTATGGCGTGCTGATTTGGGTTATTTACAGGAATTTGTTGAATACCTTAATGGTAATATATGGGGACTGGAATTTTCCTTATCGTATGATCAGGAGACCATTAATTTTTTGGATGTTACAGTCACCAAAAACCAGGACCTTACATTATCAACCAAGGTTTTCTGTAAATACCCACAATATAATACTCTGTTACACGCCACCAGTATGCATCCACACCATACTATTAGGAGTATTCCTGTGTCACAATTTATGCGTATTAAGCGCCTTAGTTCAAATGAGGAGGAATATTACTCAGCTAGCATGGATTTGTGTCAGAGATTTACCAGCAGGGGTTATGATAACAAGGATGTCAACTTAGCCAGATGCCGGGTCAACCAGATCAGTAGAGATAAGTTATTGGAATACAAAACAGAGCAGGACAACAGTTCTGGGGCCCCCCTTCGATTTATTACTACTTTTGGTAGAAACATCAATATGATAAGGAATATCATCAACAAACATTGGAACATCTAGCTTGCCAATGATCAACTGAGATCTCTACTGGGGCAACAGTGCCGTTTTGCTTATAAAAGAGGCAAAACATTGGGTTCACATTTGTCCCACTTTAAACATATAGGAAGTGGGGGGCCACTTACAAGCAACTTACATTACATGGACTGGAGTTATTGGGTTCCTTTCCCTGTGGTCACTGCGGATCGTGCCTACAGATGAATAAATCCAAAGACTTTTCTAGTCGTAATACCAGTCAAGTATTTAACATCAAAATCTTTGGTAATTGTGGCAGTGATTGGGTTGTGTACCTTGCTAGCTGCCATTGTGGGGCTTTTTATGTTGGCCAAACTTCCAGGCCCCTTAGATCTAGAATCAATGAACATCGAAGTGACATCAGAAATCAGAAAACGACTAATGCCTTGTACCAACATACTCTTAAACATCCACAAGCCAAATTCACCTTCATGATTATTGATCGTATCATGGGTGATCGTAGTCATAAACAGGGTTGGCATGGTATTCTGGATCACAAAGAGAAATACTGGATTGTCACTCTTGGGGGTCTTTTTCCACCTGGCCTTAATGACCATTTTTAGTGATCCATTATTTGGATAGTTTTGTTTTTTATATATCGGCACATTGTCTGTTTTTTTCATCACCCATTACATTTATTACCTTATTATTATTCTGTGTTACTTTACTGTGGGTTATGCTTGATGGAATTCATGCTACATGCTGGTTTAGCCATATGATCTTTATATCAATGGCCCCTATAACTACAGGTTTACATACACTTTTTTGGGGGGACCCAACACTGCATATCACTTTATGCTTATATACCATACATATACCAGTCACTTTTATAGTTTTATCCTCTTTTCCATATTTGTTTTGATAGATTGATATTCATTATAACTCATTACTATCTGGTTTGTAATACCTCCCATAACAGTCACTGGTTTATATTTACATTTTTTCATCAACATTTACCCGCTTATTTTATTATTTAATTCACTTTTGTCCATATTTATCTTATGACAGTTCATTTTGCGTTGAAATGCCGCATCTCTTTAGTCTTTAGGCTTTGTGAATGTTATATGGCTTTATGGCACACACTGTTTTTTTTAGATTAATTAGTTGACATTAATATTCATGACTTTTGTATATTCTGTCTGCCTATTGGATTATTTTTTGTATATATTAAACATTCATAACAGGGCATCATATGTCTGTCCTACACTGAAGAAGGCAATTCCTGCCGAAACCGGTCTGAGTATTTTTGGAAATAAAGGACTTCTCATTTGTTCCAGCATCCGTGTCTGCTTTTTGCTGGCCATTTTTTGTTTGTGCAGCTATTGGTGTGGCCGTGCATTCCCCCGTGCATAGGACGTTGTTTGGACTAGTCCTGTAAAATACCCATCCATACCTTCAAGAGATTATTCTGGTACATAGACTGAGAAGTATGGTAAAAATGTATACCCAAATAATTAAGGGGATAACTAATTTTGAAAGGGGATTCTGCGAACAAATATTCCTTATGACCTGACGGGTTTATGGGGAAAATCAGTGATTTTTTGGGTTTATTAGATAGTTCGAAACTCCAGAAAAGGAGTCTATTGTAGCAGCTAATCTCCTAATGTCCAAGATGGGGTGTTCAAAATAGATGTTTAGGTCATCTGCCTAAGCCGATAGGCTTGTCTTGATATTTAAGGATTTAGGAATAGAGTGAAATGTAATTTGGGATATTGAGAGAAGTAAGGGCTCAAGGTAGAGGTCAAAAAGATATGGCAACAAGGGACATCCCTGTCTCGTTCCATTCCGTATTTGGATGGGTTTAGATAAAGATAGGTGTATGTTTTGCTGTACAGATTTTCAATAGCGTTGATAAGGCTTTTAGGGATATTGAAATGAGACACGGTTGTAAATAAGAATTTCCAGTTTACCCTATCAAAAGCCTTACAGTCGTCAAGTATTAGCCCATATATAGGGCTAACATCTGGGTTGTTTGACTTCCAGTGTAGAATGAATAACTTGTTTAGAAGGGGTGTTTGCCACTCAGACCAGTGGAAACTTTTACTCATTCAAGTAGAAGAAAGGTAATAGCTTGGAAGAGAAATGTGCCTGTCAGTACAGAGGGAAAATTGCTTAAAAAAGCAGGGGCGGCTCATGCTATCAGTCTGCAGGACTGCAGCCCTCCCACCTATAAATAAATGAAATACATACCGTGAAACATAAACTTTTAAAAAATATTTTTTCTTTTTTAACGAGTACTGGAACTGCTGCGCATGCACAGACACACTCAGACTGCCCCACAGATGCCCAGGAACCCTTGTGAACTCTGACTGCTCAAGTCAGCAGTCCAGATGCAGAGAAGGTATTTTCTGCCCCGCAGATGCCATGCGGTAGATGACCACACAGAAGAGAGGAGCTCCAGACTGCATGAGCCGCAGACAGGACCAATCAGGAAAGAAGTTAAGTTGAGCACGGGTTTGCTGCTTCGAGACAATGGAGTTGGACCTGGTTTACTGCTTCCAGACCCATTTACAGGTAATGGAGTGTGTGTGTGTGTGTGTGTGTGTGTGTGTGTGTGTGTGTGTGTGTGTGTGTGTGTGTAATGCCCTTGTTAACACATAGTGGTGGGTAGAAATACTCAGGCTTGAACCCTGTACCTTGGATGCAGGTGGCAAGGACCTGAATTCCCTACCCACCACTATTAGTAAAAAAAATGCAGATTTTTGCCTCATATTTGTTCTGTTCCACATAAAATCTGTGGTTTCAGTATCTTCATATTTCTTTGCAAAGGCTTGTAGTACAGTGGTGCACTGGCAGCATTGTTGCCTAACAGTTACAGGTTCTCTGGTTTGATTCTTGGCTTAGGTGCCTTCTGTGTGGAGTCTGCATGTCCTCCCATCCCTTACAAAGATGTGTCTGGAGTGTTTCTCCCTCCTCTACTGAAATTTGGCTTTGTTTTGTTCCAAGTCAGACTAGTTTCCTGGTTAACAAATGTTTAAAAATAACAGGCATTTGAATTTCAGACTTCATATTCTTCAGAAAGTACGTGGTAAAACAAAACCTTTTATTCTAGCAATTGTCTACGTTTATAACATGGATATTTGAAAATTGCCCATATTTGTGGGACTGTATTCCCCCATTGTTGGCCTCATCCAGGTATTTTGTGCTAAGGTTGAGAGCTATGGTGAGAACTGAATTCACTGAATATGTTTGGCAGCTGTATTCCAACATTATTGGCTTTTTTCAGGTGTTTTTTGCTAAGAGATTGACAGCTATGGTGAGAACTGAATTCACTAAATAGTAGCCATTTAAGTTTGTCTTCCTCTGTTTCAGCTGATTTGGCATAGTGGTATGTTTCTCTGACTGTTTTGCACAGGGTCCCCTGGGTTCAAGACGTGGCAGTGAAATGAATGGTGGTAACACAGCATTTTATTCTTGCAACTTTCCAACATTATACAAGCAATGTTTAAAATGTGTCCCTGGTTTTTGGCCTTTTGCCCCCCCCCCCAATACATTTTGGCTTTTTCCAGATATGTTGTGCTGCAAAGTTCAGAGATACAGCTGAGTGTCAAGAAGATTATACAAGGAGCTGAGAGCTGCAGGGGAACAAAAGTTTAGTGCTGCTTATGCTAAGTGTGATTGCATTGTTAATAGCACAACAGGTAGTATACTTGATTTTGATGCAGAAGGCCATGGGTTCTACTCCCACAGTAGGTAGATGCATTGCTGAAACTGTACTGTGTTGTAAAGGGGGTGGATGCTGCAGTCCTTTTTGGCAAAGATACCTAGTAACTATGAACCTGTTATCAGTTTGCTATCCATTACCTATTGCGGTATTACTAGCTTATCATTTTTTTAATGCATGCAACATAGGCAATTTATTCTTCAAGGGCAACAGGCACTTTATTTGTAGATGAAACAATGACATATAAAGTTGTTTGCTAGCAGCAACTTCTTTATTAGTTACAGATTTCTTTAATGTGGATTTTACTACTTCAGAGATTATGCATATTTCCTGATACTGGTGGACTATAGAAGGTTGAGTAGACGTTTTATGATGGAAATGTTCTGAATTGGGCAGTTTTGTCATTGGCGCATGCATTTTGTTTCATTGTTAATTGGAAAAATGTTCAAAACAATAAATTTAAAATGCCCTCTAACAACTGTACTGCATTGTACAAGGAATATAATGTAATACAGTCAGGAAGGTGTATCAAAGAGCATGTGTATGTTTCATGTTCAAGGGGCCTATGATTTTGAAAACAGCCCAGAGTTAATCTTTATCTGCCACTGGCAAAATGTATTTTCTTTGAATGTGGGTTTCAATGCTGTTTCAATGCATGTGAGTTTCAAGGGCAGAGAAGTTTTAATGATAAGTCTATTTTCATTGTGAGACTGCATTGCTTTGTTTAACAGATATCTATTAGGGTTTGTGCTGTAAAATACAAAATAAAACTTTTCAAATTAAATCTAAATCATCGCAGAAGTAAAGCAGTATGCACATTGCAGTGCTTATGGTAAATGGGGCAAAATAATCAAGGAATGGGACGTTGGAATGGCTGCAGGGGGAGGATCCATTCGACCATGGTTTTGTGAGGGGGGGTGTAGCAAACTCAGACAGCCCCGGTTGAACTATACCTCTCAGTTGTCCATATTTTTGCAGAATGAATAGATATTTGCTTCTTATTTTTGGTTTGTTCCTCATAAAATGTGTGGTTTTCTAGCAAATCATTTAGGAATGAAATCACTAAATGACAGACATTGAGTTTCAGACATCATAACATTCAGAAAAATGCATGCTAATGCAAGACCTGTTATTTTATCAACTGTCTTAAATTTATACAAGAGCTATTTTAGTAGCATTTGTATGTTCCCCCAATATATTTGGCCTTGTCCAGATTTCCTGCATTAAGAGGTTGAGAGGTACTTGCAAATCACTTTGTAGAATTAGGAATATCCAAACCTCTCAATTGTCCCCAATTTTGGCTCAAAATGTTGCTCTCCCCTAATAATCCCTCCTCAAAATTGCAATTTTGGAAGAAAATGTGGAGGGTTTACAATTATATATAACTGTAATGATCAGAGTTATAGATCACTTTTATTTAAGAAATGCATGTAGATGCTCTTATTTTGTTAGCTGCTCAAGTTAACAGTATTAATATTAAAAAGGTGTCCCTTTTTTGACATTTTCCCAGCTGTATTGTGTGGCAACGTTATATTTTTACATCACATTTTTGGTCTGTTTTCATAAAATTGCGTTTTTCTCGCAAATTAGTGGCAAGTCATTAAAGACTGAAGTTAGAAAATAATGGCAGACATTTGAGTTTCAGATTTCATACCCTTCAGAAAATTCGTACTAATGCAAGATCTACTACTGTTTTATTATCTAAGTTAATAAAAGCAATATTTAAAAATTGTCCTTCTTTTTGGGCTTGTGTCTCACTTCTAGTTCTATGTATGGCTTTGTCCAGATTTCTTGCTCTGAAGTTGAGAGGTATGAGTGTCAGAGCCATCACTGTCAGCCAGAGACATTTCAAATTATGACATACTTGTTGCACCCCACTCCCCATTGTAGTGGCTCTGGATGTGTCCAAGGAAGGCAAGAAACAGTTATGCAGTGTAAGTGTGCAGAGTATTCCCCCATCCAAGGTAGACCACAAGTACGACCGTGGCTTTTCATCTGTCCTTGATTTTGCAGAATGTTCTGGATTTCTGTCAGATTTTTATACTGTTGATTTATGCTTCTTATTATTCAGGAAATGCATGCTGTCACAGTGCCCTGTTGCTCTGTTTAAGTAGCAATGATTTAATGAGCATCAGGTAAGCCTGTCGGAGATTTTAAGATGCAAGTAAGCTTTAATAAGCATACTGTTAAAGAATTACCAGCATTGAAAGCCTTTTTGTTGTTGCCATACAGAGAATATTTACATAACTAGATAATGTATAAGCCTTGGGTACTGAAATGCATATGACAGTATTTGTAATAAAAGGACAGGATTACAGTATTTTCAGAAGCTCATTACATTTATTGGAGACTTGCAGTCATCTTTTGTTGGAGACTTGCAGTCATCTTTGCAGGCTTACCCGTAAACTAAACAGAATGCCAATCTATCATGTGTGGTCCATAACTTGCGCAGGAATCCTTTAAGCAATTTATCTTGAGCTTGTTTCTTGTTTGCTGTTCAGTTTTTACTTTTATCATGTCTTCCTCATACTTACACGATGGTGGTGCTGCAGTAGCATTGTTGCCTCGCAGTAAGACGCTGTCCGGTTTGATTCTCAGCTAGAGCGTATTCTGCGTGGAGACATGCATGAATGGGCATACCTTTGTTGAAGGTTGTGCATCAGGGCTGGTAACTCGGCACGTACAAATCAGCTACCAATCATTAGCAGACCGGAGTTCCGTTGTGGCGACCCCTAACCAGGAAAAGCCGAAAGATACAACAACAACAACAACAACAACATCATGTCTTCCCCATGAAACAAGTAGATAGTTGTGTCAGGCAGCAGGTCTTTTTTGGATAAGAAACATTTTTACAAGAGGGGGTATCACAGAGATTGCTACTTTCAGCATGTTACTTGGTAATTTTATAAAGCTGAATATAAATTATAATTAGAACTGCAGTGCAAGGAGTAGTGGTTTGAGTTGAGTGCTGCTTGTTTTTTTTATACTTGATTTTGACTGGCATTCCAGTAATGTATTTAAAAAGTAATTTATTTTTCATGCCTCACAACCTGTTTCCTTCTGGATATTAAGTAAGTTGTCATGTAGCCAATGCACTGAAATATTTTTTTCTTCTACACTTCATTTTGTCTTGATTGGACTCTCATAATGACTGTTTGGCACCCAGGGCAGCGTATTTAATTAAAGTTCCAGTTGTTGTGGTTTTGAGCATAGCTCCACCCCTTTCTGTTTGGCCACATCCCTTCCCATTGCCCCCACCCATTCAGCTGTCTCCTGCAGCCCTCCTTTAATTTGAAGTCACCAGCCGCCACTGTAAAAAAGACATCTTTGTCTCTTGACTCAGAGGGAATATTGCATTGAAGAGACATTTGTCTCTTGATTCAGATAAGGAATCTTTGCAGGTGTAGCTATTCTTGCTGTCTGCATCTTTAGGACTTACTAGAAGTGGAAACCTCCAAGACTTTGTTATTTTCTGTTCAGATATATGGTTTAATTTTGGATAATTTTCCTCATCACTGTAAATAAAGTGCATGAAATTTTAGAGTTTGCCTTCATCATGTTTCATACACTGCATTCATGTTTTTTTTTTTTTTTTTTTTTTGTTATGAGGTGGACAAAATTTAGTGGCCATACTAAACTATTGTATTTCAGAGCCTTCATGTCACTGTATTTGAGACATTTCCCTAACCAAGAACAGACAGTAATGAAAATACATGTGCCACATTTTAAAGAAACATATATTTTAACCAAGCTGCTAGTAGAAAAATTGTGAATGAAGTCATTTTGGAAATATAATTTTAATTAAAATGTTATTGAAACTTACCTTTAGTCATCTTATTGCCTGTATGTAGCAACTGACTTAGCAAAATGTAAAGTACTGGTGGACAAGAAGGAAGTAAAGCGATTATTGGATTCAAGAAGCTGATCACACACATCAAAGAATGCCTTTACAATTAGAAAAACTAAGATAATAAAAATGTAGATGTGATTAGTGTTTAGGGAGACCAGAATAACCTGTAATACATGTAGAAGTTCAGAGACTGTTGAGTAAAGCATCGCATCCACTGACTTTAATTCTTCATCTAACAAAGGAAGGCATGTAGATAAATGATTTGGCAGTGCTAGCAATTAATTGTTCTTGGCCCCGGCATATCCTGCAAACTTTCAATTACCAGAAAATTATAGACCTATACAGGGCTGACAGGAATACCATGTCTAAAATCCGCAATGCCTGCAAACACTAAAGTCACCTGACAGTGGTGGCTGATGTATTGTCCCACTGAGGACCAAAATGTGCATGGCACCATTGCTTGGAAAACCTGATAGTAATACTGAAACTCAAATACTTTGATCACATAATTTGAAGACAGGCTTCAGTAGAGAAGACTGTAATGCTGTAAAAAGTTCAAAGGTAAAACAAAAAGGTATAGCAGATGCTAAATTGGATAGACAGCATTACTTAAGTAGTGAATATGAATTTGCATGAACTTAAAGAAGCAGTTGTTGATATTCAAGTTTGACTTGCTAAAGTCATCGAGGTTACAAAGAATAGGATTCAACTAAACAAGCACAGAACAATACATTTGTATTTATAAACTGATTTGGCAAAGTCCTGTCATAAACCCAAACTGATTATTTTTATTTGTCATAGTGTGATGTTGAAAAAAGTGGAAAATGGTCCAGGTTGCTTAAATATAAGTACATGGCTACATGACAAATGATTACAATTAGGATCATCCTCATCATGAGACCTGCATGTCAAATTTATGCATGTGTGAGTACGTGGACGAGCATGTGTGCATGTCCATATTTTTACCTTTTATTGATTGTGAGTGAAAAGGGGCTACTTGTATGTTATAAAAAATAACGCAAGTACATAATAACAATATTTCACGGCTTGTCAGGGCTGGTAAGGGCATATAGAATCTTCATAGAAGGCCACCTGAGGCAGTCGCCATGAAAGAAACCAAAACATATATGTTGCAAATGGTGATGTCTGCAGTTTAACAGCTGGTATGATATGCTAACAGCTTGGGTTTCTAGTATTCAGGCACCCATTTGCATACAGGTAAAGATAGCCAGTTGTTAATATTCTTTGCAATTTAATGAGATTACTTTTGTAGAACAATGGATCATCATTAGTCAGCTTTGGATAGGAAGCTGTTTTTTGCTTGAATGATTTAGACCTCAGCTGGCTGAAGGTATGCATTTTTTTTGGGAATAATTTACTGATATGCCAATTTGTCTGTTAACCGGGAAAAAGACAGCATGTCAAAATTCTCATTAGTATTTTCAGCATGCCGACAGATATTAAAAGTCAGAAAATATGACACACTAAGTTTCAATAACAACAAACTTAAAGAAATATTTTTTTCTTTTTTAGAGATGGGGTCAACAGTCAGTTTTTGATTGAATATATTCGTTCCTGGTGTTATTGGCATATTTAAGTTGCTCTAGCTAGCCTTTTCAGTGTCCTTCCAGATCACCTGGATAGTATGAACCTTTGAACGGATGTAATATCTAGAAGTGCAGTTAGGCAAACTGTTTGCTATCACTTCACAAAACAAGATAATTAATAGGATTAAATGAATTGAATTCTTATGGAAGAAAGTATTTTTATCGCATATTTTTAAATCTGCTGTCCATGAGCTACTTCCAGTGACTCTCCTCATTCAGTGGGTTTACTAAAAACTCTTGTTCAACCTCATACTCACTCTGAACCCATTTTGAGGTCACAATATCCTGGAGAAGTGTAGCCAAAGGAATGCTTTCCTCTTTTAGCATAACCTTATCACAAGTGCTTGTAATGGCCAAGGTCTAGTGCGCAGTGCGTGTTGCCAAATTATGTACATGTCTTTTTATACAATATACAAATCAGGTAATGCCCAGCCCCCCTCCTTGTAGAGCACACATCTTGTGTATGAACAAGGTATCCATTGCTGAAATAACCTAAAGTAAGAGAGCACAATGGGGCACCTCATACCCTACTGTTGGACAGCATTCTTTACTTGGTTATGAGAAATGTATATATCAAGCAGGTTTCATAGAAGTATCATCTTGAGCACCAAGTGGTCAGCCATGATGGTGCAGAGGTTAGCACTGCTGCCTCACAGCAAGAAGTTCTCTGATCCAATTCTCAGCTGGGGTACCAAGTGTGTGGAGTCTGCATGTCCTCCCTGCAGCTGTGTGAGTTTCCTCCAGGTGCTCTGGTTTCTCCCACATCCCAAAGACATGCTGAAGGTGGATTGGGCACAATAAATTGGCTCTAGGTATGAGTGTGTGTGTGTACGTGCCTTCTATGGCTGGAAACTCAACACCATAAAACTCCACTGCCAAACATTCAGCTAACCATTGTTACATTGTGGCAATCCCTAATGGAAGAAGCTGAAAGGAGAAAAAGATCATCATGAGCGCCAAGTAACAGTAAGACACATGGAAGGGGGCATAGTTCAACAGTCTTTGTGATCTTTAAGTAAATACCAACATGAGAGCATGGTCACAAGTCTCAGTAGTTACACCTTCAGTACTTCTGTACATACCAGGTGATATCAGTCTGTTCTAGGAGGTTCTTTGCAGGACTGTTACATCTATGGATATGCACCTGTACCGGTAAAATACCAGGAAGACAAACATGAATTAAGCCCCAGTTAAAAAGGTACTGTTAAAGGCACAAGTTCTCTATTAAAGCTATCACCCAGTACATGTTTTGATCCCAGAGATGCATTTTTGGAATTGTAATATCATGGTATGGGCAGAATTTTACTTTTATTTGGGGGAGGACAGCAAAACATGATGCACAACATTTCAGCCTGTGACTCCTGCATTTTTCCTTAACTAGAGAGCTTGTCTCATCTCTGACATTTACCAGCAGATCTTAGAGTTGTTTTCATGAAAAGCAAAATAATCACTTTTGGCCACTCCTGCTTGCCACCATCCAATATGTTTAGTGTTTAGTCTTAAACAGAAGCCATTCAGACTCTATATTTCCTACCTCTCCTTGTACATGGAAGGTGACCTTCTGGAGGTGTGAAATGAACTCATCTTATATAGATGCATCAGCTAAACATTGTCAGTATGCCCTGTCTTCATTTGTAGTTTCTCAGATCTCTCCAGTCATCACTGTAGCTAAGATGCAGCTGAGCACTAAATGATGATTAGCAGCACAAACAGAGGTAATATGAGGATAAAGCACCTCTCGAAGACAAGCCAGCATATAAAAGAAACAAGAGGTGACACCACATATTGAGTTTTAACATTTTAACAGCCAAATAAAAAGTAGGTGCTTCTGCGTTCTCAGAATGAACACTTCTTCAGACATAATTAAAACCAACAGTTTATCTGTTTAAATATAATTATATAACCAATAGAAAATGCTCCACAAATTAACCCCATCGCATACCAGTACATATTTTTATATACATTTTTAACAGGTAATACATATTTACAATTTTATTGTAAGTCATTTCAGATTTGCATCTGTTGCGTATATATGCTTTTATAGTTTGCATTGTTACAAATTCTGCTTCAGAATCTTATAGAGTGATTCTTCACTTGTCATTCATCATGGTTGTGATGAGGTTAATTTGTGGAGCATTTTCTATTGGTTATATAATTATATAATATATAATATATATAATTATATTTAAACAGAGGAACTGCAGGTTTATGTCTGAAGAAGTGTTCATTCTGAGAATGCGGAAGCGGTTACGTTTTATTTATTTGGCTATTAAAGTGTTGAACTTCCAGTCTGTGGTGTCATCTGTCTTATTTGTTTTATTCACTAAATGATGATTACGTGACAGTGCAGTAGAGATGACATCATATGGTCTCAGTTCTGATGACAGGACTAAAAAAATCAGTCATGAACATTTGAGTCAAAACAGTCCTTATATCTAAACATGGTGTTTGTACAGGAGTCAGTAAATCACATACAATCTATAATAGTTCTCCACTCAGGCTCAGGTTAGTTTGTACCAGTCACAGTCATCCAGGTATGTGATGATTCATTCATGTCATCCATTGCTTTGACATTGATATGTTGTAATATAATACTTTGCTGGCAATGTTTAATTTCTGCTGACATAATCTTCACCTTTTGTGGGATCATCCTTACAAACTAAGGTGACTCTGGAATGCAGACCAGAAATTACTACCTAATCAGTATGGACAGTTTAATCCAAGCTATCTAGTGACAAAGTATAGTTTTGTACCTACCATAAATGTAGATGTCCGATAGGTATGCATCTGCAGTCCTTACATATGGGTTGTCCTGCCTCAGGCAGCCCTTCGGTCAGCCAGATTCCAAAGTCTGGGTTCGGCCGCTGATGTCGCCTTTCCCAACGCCAGGCGCCTGGGATATAAAAGCGTCAGCCAACGCCATCTTCCTCAGTTTTTCTTGCCCCAGATGCCAGTTGCCCTCTAAGTAAGGCTAAATTTGGAGAGATGAAAAAATTCCAAACATGCACATCAATAAAAACAAATACACCATAAAAGATAACCCCAGCTAGCTAAAATGAGGATATGTACCCATAGTATACCACAGAGGGGTAGGAGGGAGGGGAAACCCTGACTGCAGATGCATACCTATCGGACATCTACATTTATGGTAGGTACAAAACTGTACTATGTCCTTCAAGGATGCATCTGCAGTCCTTACATATGAGTAGAATACCATAGCCAAGCTGGGGAGGTAGGACCTAAGAAAAGGATGGTGTAGCTAACATGCCCTGCAGGACTGCACTAGCAAAGCCTGCTCTGGATCTGGAATATAAGGGCAAATTGTAATGCTTGGAAAATGTATGCACGGAGCTCCATGTAGCAGCTTCTAAAATGTCCTTTGTAGCCACCCCTCTTAAGAAGGCTGTGGAGGTGGCTGTTGCTCTGGTAGAATGAGGCCTTATGTTAGCTGGCACAGCTTTTCCATGAAAGGAGTAACAGAACCGAATGCAATTTCCTATCCATTTTGAAATTGTCTGTTTGGAAATTGCTTTTCCTTGTACAGCAGCAGCATATGCTACAAAGAGTTGGTCAGTTTTTCTGTAAGTCTTAGTTCTGTACAAGTAGTAGCGTAACTGTCTGTGGATGTCCAAAGTATGCAGAAGTTTCTCTCCTTTATTTTGTGGATTTGAAAAGAAGGTCGGCAGGTGAATAGCTTGGTTCAGTCAAACCCTGGATACCACCTTTGGCATGAATGAAGGATTGGTTCTCAAAGAGACTCTGTCCTGATGAAAAATGAGAAATGGCTGTACTGCCATGAGGGCCTGTAACTCAGATACTCTTCTTGCTGAGGTTATGGCCAGAAGGAAGGCAGTCTTCCAAGATAGGAATTGTAGTTCTGAAGATGCTGCTGGTTCAAATGGAGGAAGAGTTAATTTTTCCAACATGAAGTTAAAGTCCCATGTAGGCACTGGTGGATTCCTTGGAGGGTTGATGTTTTTTATCCCTCTTAGAAACTGCCTTAGTAGAGGATGATAGAATACAGGTAGATCAGTGTTGTACTCTGCTGAAATTGCTGAAGCATGAATTTTTTATGGAGGAATAAGAAAGGCCATTATGGAGCATTTCAGCCAAGTATTCCAGAATATGTGGAATGTTCATGACTGTCGGATCTTGACCCTTTGTGGTGTTCCAGGTACAAAATCTTTTCCATTTTGCTGAATATGCTTTTCTTGTGAAAGGACGCCGGGCTTCCATGATGATATCCTGTACCCTCTTGGATAGTTTATCCTGGCGAGGAGTCAAGGTATTTTTCAGGCTGTCAGCTGTAAGGTTTTGAGGCTGGAGTGCAGAGTCTTGTAATTGTGTTGTGTCAGTAGAAGTGGCCATTGGGGTAGAGGCCAAGGTTTCGTGCATGACATGCTCCTTAACAGTGGGTACCAGTGTTGTCTTGGCCAGTCCGGAGCTATCAGAATTACCTTTGGTTGCTCTGTCCTGATCTTCAGTAAGACCTTGGTCATTAATGGCAGCGGTGGGAATGCATATACTGTTAGAGTATTCCAGCTGAAGGAGAGGGCGTCCACTTTCCATGCTTGAGGATGGTATGTCCTTATGCAGAATTTCCTCAGTTGATGGTTGTGGTGGGAGGCAAAAAGATCTATGTCCGGCCTTCCCCATGATTGTGTTATCTGGAGAAAGATATCGCGGTGCAACATCCATTCGTGTGGATCCATGATGTTTCTGCTCAGGCTGTCCGCCAGTACACTGTCTTTTCCTGGTACGAACTGGGATTGTAGCTCTATATTGAGTTTTAGGGAAAGTTCCCACAGATTCATTGCCAGCCTGCAAAGAGGGTATGAATGGGTACCTCCTTGCTTGTTTATGTACCACATAACTGTGGTATTGTCTGTCTTTATTAACAGGTGACCTTGGTGCAGGAAGTGCTTGAAGGCCTCGATGGAATGTATCACTGCCAGCATTTCCTTTTGGTTGATGTGCAGATGCAATTCTTTTTGTGTCCATTGTCCTTGAATGCATCTGCCCTCCATGTGTGCTCCCCATCCATGGTCTGAGGCGTCCGTTGTAACGGTTTGGATGGTATGTGGCTTGCTGAAAGGCAGGCCCATGTTTGACTGGCTTGCTTTTGCCCACCACAGGAATTCCTTTTGAAGGCATGGAATGAGGGGGATCAAAGTTTCTAGGCTGTGACTGTGCTGAGACCATAGACTCCTTAGGTACCATTGTAGTTTCCTCATATGCAGCCTTGCTTGTGGAATCAGAAGAATGCAAGATGACATGAAACCCAGGGCGTGCAGGATCTTCCTTGCAGTTAGCTGGGTTTGTGTTGTCAGATTTCTGAAATAATCCGGTAATTGTGCTTGTTTTTTCTTCTGTGAGAAAAGCCATTTGGGTGTTTGTATCCAGTTTTGCACCCAGGAAAATTATTCGTTGGGATGGAACAAGTCTTTATTTCTGAATGTTGACTGTGTATCCCAAGGCCTGTAGTAGTCGGATGGCATAGTTTAAGTGTTTTACCAGTGTTTGCTGGCTGTCCGCTTGTATGAGGCAGTCGTCCAGGTATGGTGGGTATATTTGAATCCCCTGAAGTCTGCAATGTGCAATTACTGATGCCAGGCATTTCGTGAATACTCTGGGTGCATTAGATAAGCCAAAGGGCAATGCTGAGAATTGATAATGCTCTGAACCTGCAAGAAATCTGAGGTGTCTTCTGCAACTTTGTCTGATAGGGACATGCAGGTATGCCTCCTTGAGGTCTAGAGTTACCAGCCAGGACCCCTTGCCCAGCATGGGAAGGAGTTGCTGTAAGGTCAGCATTTTGAATTTTGGCACAATGAGGTAAGTATTCAGTGCGGACAAGTCCAGAATAGGCCTCCATTGCTTTTCTTTTCTTGGAACAAGGAATAGTCTGGAATAAAATCCTTGGCCTTGTTCTGTGTAAGGAACCTTTTCTATTGCTTTCATTTGCAGTAGTTTGGAAATTTGTTTGAAAGCCTCTGCCCTTTGGTTTGGTGGCAGGTTTGGCATGCCTTGCCTTTTTGGTAATGTATGAAAATGGAACCTGTATCCTTTGTCTATTATTTGCAGTGTCCATTTGTCCTTTGTAATACTGTGCCAATTTTTTGAGAATAAAGATAGCTTTCCACCCAAAGGTGCTTCCAATTGAGCCCTGGTTGGCGGGGACAAAGTCAAGTCATTGAGATGGTCCTTGTGTAGTAGTTGTAGGCCCCGCAGTACCTCTCTGGTTAGGAGGCTGCCATTTACGTCCTCTGTAGGAGCCTTGAGCTTGCCCTCTACCTCTGGCACGTCTGTTTCTGCCTCTCTGAGATCGGTCTGTGTCCGGAAAGGACCAATTCTTAGAAGGCCAATTTCTGCTGAATCTTGGTGGTTGGACCTGGAGAAAATATTTGACTGTTTGTACTGATTTAGCCTTTTCCTCAAATTTCTTTAAGACCTCTTGAGCCATGGAGCCAAATAACTTTTGCTTTTCCAGCGGAGCATCCAGTAGCTTTGCTTTAACATGGTCTGGCAGAGTTTGTTCCTTCAGCCAAGCATGTCTACGTATGACTGCACCTGTCATTGCTGACCTACATGAAGCTTCCAATGCATCATAACCACACTGCAAGAAATGGTTGCTAACCTGCTGGGAGTTATGTACCAGATCCTGAAGTGCCTTGCGATCTAGGGGCTCAGGCGAAGATAGTTTTTTATGCAATTCATCTAACAAATACTCTTGGTACTGTATCATATGGAATTGACAATTTAATGCCCTCAAAGAAAGAGTGGAAGAAGTATACACTTTTTTACCCCATCTCTCTAAAGCCCTGGACTCCCTTTCAGAAGGAAGTGGATTTTTAGTAGTGGTGGTTGCAACCCCTTTAGGGCCCTGGGAAATAGTTTCTGGGTCAGCAGAGTGGCCCTTGTAAAGGAAATGATGTGAGTCCGGAACCCTGTAGTACCTGTTGGGTTTGATAGGAGGAAGGGAGTCTGGGGAATTACTAGACTCAAAGTACACATCATCAATGACATTTAAAACACGAGGAATAGCCAAAGGTCTATGCTGAGGTAAATGCAAAAAAGTCCTTAACCTCTTCCTGGAATCAGAGAACTCCTGGCCCTGCCATTTGAAATGCTCTCTCATGGAGTGAAGTGTCTCCCCAAAGCACAACTCTTCAGGAGGGGAGGCCGAGGGAATAGATTCCTCTGCATCAGAATCCTTGTAGGCCGTAAAGTCCCCCTCCTGGTAGTCTGATAGAGCAGAGTCATCTGAGGCCTCATCAGAAGACTGGGGATCTGTGTGCTCAACCCTGGACCTTTTGTCTAGGGGAGGTTGAGAGCCCCTGTCCGGATGTGGCTGAGAGCCCCTAATTAAGGAAATAAGGTCCTCAGCTAAACTTAAAATCTGTGAACTGGTAGAGGATCCCTGAGGAATAGCCTTGGGAGGGAGAGATTTTGGCTGTTTAGCAGCTTTAGCACGTGAAAATGCCTTTATGGACATGGATACAGGAGGCCTGGCTGCCCCACATGCTGGAGTAGTTTTATCCAGAGGAATGGTGTCGGATATTTCCAGCGCACCGGTTTCAGAGGGAAATTCTATGACCGACTCAGAGGTGGCCTCCGGGACCGAGGTTGTCGGTTGTGCGGTTTCGTTGGTTGGAAGCATCAAGGATTCGGTTTCAGCAGAGACCGAGACACACGCGATAGGCCTAGGCGTGGTTTCAGCCGAAATCACAGTCCACATGTGTCGGTCCTTGTCCTTCCGTTTTTTTGGGTAAAAGAGGAGTCGGAAGTTCCGACGGCATATTGTAACAGTAATTTTCCCCAAAAAATTCCTCTGCAAACTCCGCCCGACGCCTAAGAGTGTGCCTGTTGAAGGAAGCACAGGCTGCACAGGCCGAGATGTCGTGGTCTGGGCCTAGTCAGGGTAGGCAGTAAGAGTGGAAATCCTTATGAGGTATTTGTTTCCCACAAGTTAAACAATTATTAACTTTAAACGTTTGATCTGACATCGGCTGAGGCAAGAAAGAGTCCCCAACGGGGTACTTAGCTTTTTTGAAGTCTTCGGTAGCTGAAATTACAGGAGCTGGCCGACCAGCACTTGCAAACTGCTTCTGCTTCGGGCACCACGCGGCAAGAAAGACTGAGGAAGATGGCGTCGGCTGATGCTTTTATATCCCAGGCGCTCTGATGTCGGGAAAGGGGCGACATCAGCCGACGCCGGACCCAGACTTTGGAATCCGGCCGACCGAAGGGCTGCCTGAGGCAGGACAACCCATATGTAAGGACTGCAGATGCATCCTTGAAGGACATCTGCCTTTGTGCGAAATGTTATTCAGAATATTTCATTTACCACAGATGAATGTACTCTCTCTCATTTAACTGACCAATGTAATCCCCTGTATGGATCCTAGGGAAACATTCTTGCTTCCAAATTATTTGCTGAGGTTACCAGCTACTCTCTCTACATAATTTTCACATCCAGGGTCACTTTTAAAATTTTGTATCAGTTCTCATGTCAGTCTTCACTCAGAATTAACAGTTCTTGAAATATTTGTCTTTATCAACATTTTGACTAACATTTTATAATTACTTAGGTAATAAATAAATACATTTTTTAAGAATGATGGCTACATTTTCAACAAATTGTTGCACTATGTGGTAAGGAAATCACAGTAAGTGTTTCAGTGATTTACTATACGTTTAATTTTATTATACTTAGTAAAGATTCAGAGTTTATTAATCACTTGAATCTTTAGTTAAAACAAACATTTTCAGTGCTAAAGAAAATTCCACAGTAGGTGTGAAGGAACAAGTAAATGTCACAATTTGCCTGAATGAGGCAGGAGTGGTGGAGTTTCATTCTATATATATAAAAGATTTATTACACCTCTTTAGCATTAGCTTACAACTTTATTTTAACTTATAACTTATTTTAACTATTTTATAATAAACTGTTTGCCTACTAATGTTTCAGCTGTCACTCCTTCAATACATGTCAGCCATTAAAATTTTAAACAAACTTTATATCATCCAAAAACAATGCTATGCATTCAGGAAACTATAATTATGATCTGCTCCACCCATGCATGTTAATATTTAAAATATTTCATTGATAATTTATGATTTAACCTCCTTTAATGTCCCATATATAAAAAAGTACCAAGTTTCTTCATCCATAATTACATGGAAACATTTAAATATAATTCTGAATTTTCATAAATAGCAAAAGTTTAAAAATAATGGGTTCTCTCTATACTGTGCATGGTCTAGAACTCTACAACATGTTCTGATAAAAAGGTGGATGGTAAGCACTTACACTGCTATAATGATTTCTCAGATGGATCTGAAGAAGCCATATGGTAAAAGAGTTTTTCAAAATGTTAAGATTTTAGGGAATCTTTGGTATTTCAAGCAGGGCAGATTGTTCAGTTTAAGTAGTAATATTGTTTAGTTATATTCATATGAGGTGTGTTTTACCTATACCAATTAAAACACATTCCCATTTTGTCATATTAAAATTAGGTATATTTTACCTCCACCAATTAAAATACTTGGCTATTCTGACTCCTCTTCTGACTCTTCCCCTCACAGAACCAATATAACCAGTGCAGAGATCACTGTAAAACCATCCAGACTATAAGAACACTTATCCATTTCTGAAGAGTAAAAAAAAAAAACAGATTTTCTGAAAACTCCCAACAGTTGCCTTATTTCTCTGGCAAAGAAAGATAGATAAGCCATCTGTGGTCAACTCTAGGTCAGACTTATTTGTCTCCCAATCAAAGTCTTCATATTGTCCATAGGGGAGACCCTGTGGCTGACCAGGTTTGCTTACAATTGCAAACTAGGAATAATCATTGAGTCCACCAACAATGTTAATATACTGCAGAAAGGGTTACTGCAGACAAATGATTGGTGCCAAAACCACGGATTAAAGCTAAATGCAAAAAATGCAGTATTATTCCCTATGGGAAAGTTGACATACCTGCTAATTACATTATAGACAGCACACACCACCAAGTGTGGACCCAGTGGTACATGATCTGGGTACTCAGGTTGAGAGCAATCTGAATTTTGGCCACCACGTATACAGAGTAGTAGGGAAATCCTTCTATGTGGCATCACATCTAGATCAAAGGATGCTATAATTTTACTTGACCCTCAACAGACCAATAATTGAGAACAATGCTCCTTTTTGCGTGTACCTCACCAAACACCTGCAACAATTGATGAGACCACAGACGTTTCTCACTAAGAAATTACATGGAACACAAAACAAATCTTACACAGAAAGACTATTTAGGATGATATTTTCATGTGTGAAGAAAGTTAATCACTTGTCTAGTAAATTCTGTGAAAAGCTTCAGGAAATAGAATGACCTGTGCTTTTTTTCCAGTATTGACCTCAACTGTGAAAATTTTGCATTAAATAATTGCAGTATTTGCTTACTGGAATAATTATCTCATAAGATGTGATAGCAACTTAATTTATGTCATTCCTCCAAGCTGAAGAAAAGCATATTTTATTTTGTCCTTGTAAATAAACTTGAACTTTAGAAATTTTTTTTTTTTTTTTTTTTTTTTAAAAAAAAAAAAAAAAAAAAAAAAAAAGTTTTTTTTTTTTATTTTTTTTTTTTTTTTTAAAAAAAAAAAAAAAAAAAAAATTTTTAAAAAAAACCAAAAAAAAAAAAAAAAAAAAAAAAAAAAACTCAAATTTTTTTTATAAAAAAAATTTAAATTTTTAAATTTATTAATATAAATTTAAATTTAAATTTTAAAAA
>NC_056741.1:1821318967-1821341559 GCF_019279795.1 Protopterus annectens | reverse complement strand
GCAGCCCAAACACACGCTCTATTACATTACGTGTTTGTGCGTGTGCCTCATTATGGCGTTCCTGTTCAGGTGTGCGTGTGTTTCTGATGGGTGTCATCAGCCAAGGCTCCAGTGCATAACCTGCATCCCCCACTAGGTGACCATGTGGGATGTCCCCATTGGCAAATGTCTGGTACAGCTGCATCAAATGCCAGATATGGGAATCATGGTAGCTCCCAGGCAGCCAGCACACACATTCATTATTATGCCCTGGGCATCACACACGACCTGGCAGTTGATGGAGGGGAAGCCCTTGCGGTTAATGTAGACCCTACCCTGCTCACCGGCTGGTGCTTTGATGCATATTGTGCGTGCAGTCTATTGCACCCACTACCTCAGGGTATTCCGCTATTTGCTGGAAGAGACGCATATTGCTGTGTACGCCACGGGCATTGGGGAAATATACATGCTCACCAACATGTGCTGACATGGCATCCATGAACTGGTGCAGTACCCTGGAGGCTGATGCCTGTGATATCCCCATAATATCACCAGTTGGTCTCTGGAAGGTACCTGTTGCTAGTATTCTTTGGCCAACACATACCTTGGTTTCCACTGGGATGGGTTCCTCTCTGTTGGTTCTGTGTGTGAGGCGTGGCCTGCACAGCTCAACAATTTGCTGCAGGAGGTCTCTGTCCACTCTATAGCGCTCCACTATCTCCAGCTCATGTAACCCCTGGTAGGTGACCCTGGGCCTGTACACTCTTCTCCATCTCTTCACTGTGGGTTGTCTGGCAGCATTTCCATTGTCACCACCCTCAGCAAGTCTCCTATGTCTCCTTATGACAGCTATGGCAGCCCCTAGCATGTTTGGTCTGAGTGCAGCTTTTTCAGTTTTCACTTCTACTAGCTTACTCCTGTCTCGCAGTGTCTCTTGAGAGAAACATACTGCAATGCTGTTTGCAGTGTTTTAAGTGCTGGGCTGGGCTTGTATTCTGCCTGTGTAATTGCCTGCTTCTAATTGTTTTCACCTGCTACCTCTACAAGTATTCCCTGCTAGTTTCCTACTATTTCTTCTGCTTCCTTTTTCCTCTTTGTTTCCTCAGGGGGAGCAGCGCGCATACCATCGAAAACACGCTCACAGTGGCTACCATGTGTGCACAGATGCTTACACGGACTAGAATCTGCTTATTCGGGTTAAAACGCACGCACACCAGCGCAAACAGGTTTACAGATCTTTAAACAGGCTCCTACATGCTTACTCTGCCTTACACGCGCGCACTCTGTCTTACTCGCGGCTCCCAGCATGCACATCGCCACAAGATGCACGCACAGCAAGAAACTTTGGTGTTGGCCACAGTGTACACCTTCCATTTCTTGACTTTCCCATGCTTATCTGTTGACACTCCTCTTTTTATGCTGTGTGATTGACATCTTTCACATACCACTTTGCTCCAATGAGCTTGATTTCTTCCTGACATTCCCCCCTGTGATGTCACCTATCTCCTACTCTGTTACTCCCCCTTATCTAACTCTTACACTACACAGAATGTGCTCATTTGCTATGTGACAGTGTGATTCACTGTCCTACCACTCATTTACATAGGATTGCCTACTAATGCTTAATTACATGTCTTACACTCAGCTTCCCCCCTTAGCAACCACTAGACGGTGGCCATGTTGTTTTTGGTCTGCTAGTCCCTGCATTGTGAATCCATGCATTACATAAAACCCATATTTGTGGGTTTCAAACCTTTATTTTTCTGTTTTATATAGCGCAGCCCGTTTGCGCGGGGCTGCGCTGCATTTAAACATCGCCGATCTCCGAAAAAAAATATACATATTTTATTTCATGTTTGCATCAGGTTAACATGCCAATGGCCACATATTTGGCCATTGGCATGCTGACTGCAACATTTGCACACTTTATTTGGAGCTGTCATGGCTCCATTGTGTTATTTGCAGTAACGTACTCAGTTGTCAACTGAGTACATTTCTGCACCTAACACGACTCTTACACGGGCTGGTTTCAGCTTTGTGGATCGCTAATCTACCTCATTTGCATGACTTTCGGCTGCAAGTGGGGTGATTAGCATATCCACGCCCTGCCCATGTAAAAGCCATTTTAGCTGTCTCTTACATGGGATTTTGGGCTGTTCCTGGATCGCGATGGCTGCATGGAGTCTTACACGACTCTTAGACTCCGTGCAAGCCATCGTGAATCCTGCCCCCAGTCTCTACATTTTAGCAATCTGATTATTGTGGCTACATCCACACCCCTAGATAGCTCTTTAACTACAGACAAAAAAAAAACACAAACAAGATAATGGATGACTGATGACATCCTCCAAACACTTTGTACCCTGGCCAATTGCCCCTCTCACCCTGCCTGATCTTGTTAATGCAAATGTATATCTGTGATTTACAAACATAGATATGCAGATTATTATTTTTCTACTACATACATATAATTACACTTGTATTTTATAGACAATTATTTTCTCACATAAACATTTCACACATATTTGTATACAGATGCAGTTCTATATACTTATATGTTTATGCTTCGGTATTCATTATTATAATATTACAGATACATATTTGCATTTATACATTTTTCTTTGAACAAACACCTTCAGTTATGTAACTTTTTTATAGTTTATTTTTAAAGCCATGTTTAATATGACCAAGAAAAACATAATAATAATAATAATAATACTTACTATGCAACTCTGGCCTTCTCACTGCTGCCTGTTCAATCTACTCAGACAGCTGGTCAGACCTATGGTTACCCACCTCCTGCCAGATGTCAGTTTTTTTCCACTCACTTCCTCTTGTGCACAATTGGGTCTTATCTAGATATGCATGCCTAAGAAGGCTGACCATTATCAAGGTCTCCTGATCAGCTCATTGAATGGCCTTGTGCCTTCACAGGTGCTGCCACTGTATAAAGTACCAAAATCAGACGTGACATTACTTTAACAAAACCCATATAACCAGCAGGGGCCTTATACTAGGTACTATTAATGCTGACAAGTCTGGTTTACCTCACCCCACCCCACATTTTTTTGAAAGGAATACATTCACATTTTATTTATAAGGTGGATAATAAACACTATGCAATCATGTTTTTTCTTTATATTACTTACACATACTGGGTATTACCTCAGCTACCTTTTTTTTGGAGTATTACCGCTAAGTGTAATTTATCCCTGCAGTACAGCAGCAGTAACATTTTTGGGGGGGTAGGGGAGGTTTCAAAATACATATTCCTATGTGAGTGATTACCAATGTCTATTAAATGTTGAGTGATTTGAGGTGAGAAGGTGTGCCAAATATTGTTAGATGAGCAGAAATTATTTATTTATGCAATATAGCAGCAGAGTTTTGTTTTCTTTTTGGGGAGGGGTTGCAGAAATACATACTCCTATGTATATGCGATTACCAACTTTTTACTTGTTTGAAATGCTGAGAGGTTAGAGGAGAGAAAGTGTGCCAGATGATGTTAGATGATCAAAGATTACAGTTTATGGTTGTGCAAACTGTTATGCATATGATTTCATTTTGTTTTTCTAACAAATTCTACAAATTTACATTTTTGTTTGACACACAATATTTTGTTTTGGGAAATAAATGGTTTATAGAAAGAGGGGTACTCTGATGATGGATATTTATCTATCCTTCAGCATAAAAACAATGGCTATCTCTCCTCTGCTACTTTCCTAGACCTATCTAAAGCATTTGACATGGTCCCACACAAACAACTTATCTCTGTCCTCAATAACCTATCCTTCTCACAATCAGTCACCAATTGGTTTCAGAGTTACCTGTCTGACCGCCAACAATCCATTGTATGGCAGAATGACATATCTCCCCAACTACCTGTCTCCATAGGGGTTCCCCAAGGATCCATCCTTGGACCCCTACTCTTCTCTGTTTTCACCAATAATCTAGCCTCTGCCACCAAACATGGCACACTCGTACAATAAGCAGATTACTCAACCATCATCTGCTCAGCCCAGCCCCTACCCAAACTGCAAAAAGTCACACAGGAAGCCTTTTCCTCTGTTGAAACTTGGTTATCCGATGCCCAATTAATACTTAACCCAAACAAAACTAAACTACTCATCTTCCAACCCACCAAACATACTCAAAACAACTCTCACTTTAACATCACAGCAAAAGACAACACCACTATATACCCAACTGAACACACCAAATTGCTAGGAGTGGAAATAGACAATAAACTAAAATTTGACATTCACATATCCTTGCCCATAAAAAAAGTCCACAAAAACTAGGAGCGTTATACAGAAATAAGCAACTTCTCACCTAAGCAGCAAAGATTTCAAAAGCAAATTCCCACTTTATCTCCACCCTACTTTATGCCTCTCCAATATATACCAACCTGAGGCAATGCGATCTAAACAAGCTAGAGACCTGCTACAACAAAATCGCCAAATTCGCCACAGGGGCATCCTACTGTAGTCACCACTGTCTCTCACTTGCTGAACTGGGCTGGTTTGAACTACCTCACCTCCTTCAATGGTATCAAGTCTCACTCACCCACAAACTAGTAAACCATCCACTAAATGTCCCATCCCTCCAGAATCCACTCCAACCCTATCTCACCACCAGACTACTAAGATCCAGCAAGAAAAATCACTTGCAGATCACTAAAGCCAATACCTCTGCTGGTGAAGCACTATTCTTTTGCACCATAGCCAAATTATGGAACTCCCTCCCACCCACAATTACCTCCATAGCATCATGCACCCACTTCAAAACTTTACTAAAAGCACACCTAAAAACATGCTGGCTATGCCCTTGCAACTCCCACTCTAATATCACCCACCCCATCCAACCACTACCTTTCTGTCCACTTCACTAACTACCTTGATTATAGCAAGCTCAGATGCTCATAAGCCTAGTACTTAATATACAGCAGGAACTTCTTATTGTAACATTTGTTAATGTCTGTTATGTAATTCACAGATATATTCTAGTTGTCTACTGATGGACTATGTTCTTCATCTGTAAACATGTTGTAAGTAATTGCTATGTAAATTGTTAATCGCTATGTAATCCAATGTAACTACTGTCTGTTTGTTTTAACTGTGGAGCTTTTCTCCGCAGGCCTCTGCTGAAAATGGACCTACGTCCAGTCGGACACTCCCGGTCAACAAATATAAATAAATAAATAAATAATTTATGTTCCTACTTAAGCATATGTGTTGATGAGTTTGAAAAATAATTCATAGTTAAGAAATTGTTTTTAGGATTATGTACTGATGTATGTGAGACACAGATAATTTATTATTTTTTTATGAAAAGGGTGAAAAAATAATGTCCTTTGTGGAGCATTTATATGAAAATCATTGGGGTATTAAGTTAGTTTATGATATAGTAGATTCTACAGTATTTTTTTTTGAATATTGCATTATGATTTAGTTTGAGGAGAATAATACAGGTCTGTTTGTTTAGGAAAGAAACTTCAGTGTATATGTTTCTCTGTGCATCTAGCAGATAACCCCCATCTGGTAAGCTCCTTACCTATGGAGAATTTTTGTGCTTAAGACACAATACTAGTGAACTTTGTGATGTAATTAAATTAGGACAGGCAACTGCGTGCCTCTTTTTCACCACATTCCTATCACCCCTTTTTCGTTTCTTTTAAAGATATTAGCATGGGTGTAAGTGGGAGTAAGCAGGAGTAAGCGAGTTTGCGCAATGCTAAGTTGAGTCAACACAGATTAAGCATATCTATAGTTAACCATGTGTTGGCATTGCTTAGCTTCATGCAAACCCACTTAAAGCCACTTAAAACTGGTTTAATCACTCTGTCTCATTAGCCACAGCTCTGCCAAGCAACAAAATAATCGGTGCTGCTATGACTTGAACCCAGGGCCCTGTACACCATATTCAGAGCAATGTACCACTACACAATTTGAGCTGTAGGGATTGTTGATGTGTTTTCAAACATATCATGCAGTAGAATCATTCAACAGTAGGGAAAAGATTCTGTAGACTCAGTCAGGTTTTGTATAAATACATATAAACATGTATATATGTATGGAAATGCATATGTATATATATATATATATATATATATATATATATATATATATATATGGAAAATATATACATAATATAAATAGAAATATTATAAAATATATATATATATATATATATATATATATATATATATATATATATATATATATATATATATATATATATATATATATATATATATATATATATATATATATATATATATATATATATATATATATATATATATATATATATATATATATATATATATATATATATATATATATATATATATATATATATATATATATATGAGTCCTCTTCAGATGGTTGAACTTTTAAAAGCTTGACTTTCATATGGCAGAGACCATGTGATCGAACGTTTAAAAGTTCGAATGGTCTGAATAGGGATCTCCACATAACACAGAACAGGAAGATTTCCCTTTACCGCAATATAGTATGATTTCAGAGTTGGTATATTTAAATAGCAGGAGGTGTGGGGGATGCAGGGGGCTCCCCCTCCCTTGCTAGCACTGTTTATTTATTTATTTATTTATTTTCACATTTCATACAGCCATATGAAAGTTGAACATTTGGATGTTCGATTGTGTGAAGTAGACCCATATAGATATGTGTGTGTGTGTGTGTGTGTGTGTGTGTGTGTGTGTGTGTGTGTGTGTGTGTGTGTGTGTGTGTGTGTGTATATATATACATATATATATATATATATATATATATATATATATATATAGATAGATCCCTATCATATGATAAAAAACTAATTTGACTGAAATACATTTGATTGAAACCATAAGACTGAAATTTCAAAAGAATGAAAAGTCACTTGAGTGAAACCCATAAGACTGAAACCCATAATACTGAATTTCAACATATTAAATTGTAAGCTGGAGCTTATAAAACCAGACTAGGTGGGGGCTATGCCCCCTATACCCCCCAATGTGGGAGGGCTGCATCCCCAGCAACCCCCCCTAACTATATATACTAACTCCAGGATTGTACTACAGTGGGGAAAAGGGCATATACCTTACACTTACCTTACAGTAGTCTACATGCTGCCACTGCTATGCCCTTTTACCCACTGTAGTGCGATCCTGGAGTTAGTATATATAGTTAGAGGGGGTGTGGGAGGGCATAACCCCCACTTCTAGTCTGGTTTTATATGGTCCAGTTTAAAATTTAGTATGTTGAAATTTAGTATTATGGGTTTCAGTCTTATGGGTTTCAGTCAAGTGATTTTTCAGTTTTTTGGAATTTCAGTCTTTTGATCTCAGTCTTTCTCTCCTATGATAAGTATCTATATATATATATATATATATATATATATATATATATAGAGAGAGAGAGAGAGAGAGAGGTTCATAGGTAGGTACTAGGCTATTCACCTGGTGAATCTGGGCAAACTGGGGCAATGCAGCAACTGTGTCATGTACACAGATGGCCCTCTCCTCCTACTAGGAAACACAAGGTGGAAAGTGGTGCAGCAAAGAACTGGTAAACGGGTAATCACCACATGCCAAGAAGGATAGACTCACTCCGTTGAAACACTCCGTTTATTAACTACTACAGTGTGTCAGCGTTAATGTGGTTTGTGCTGTTTCTTATTGCAATAAACGGAGTGTTTCAACAGAGTGAGGCTATCCTTCTTGGCGTGTGGTGATTACCCGTTTACCTCTCCTCCTACTACCCAACACTACAACCTGCGAAAGATGCACTTACATAGCCAAACAGGAAGCAAAGCTCTCTCCAGCCAAAATTGTTCTAGACAGTCAAGAGGAGAAGGTTAACACCTGCACTACATCTCAAGCAACACATAGCTCTTCAAAATCCACACCATCAACACCCACGCATAGCAACACTAAACCCACATATGCAGAGGCCCTTAACATTAACCTGCCCAAGCAACAAGGACCTCTGAAGCTCAAATGCAAACAAACACCAGTCACAACTAAAGTGACACATAGCTCACAACACCAGTGTGCCACCCAACAACAGCCCATAAGGCAAGACAATGTACCCAACACTTTAGTCATAGGTGACTCTATAGTCAGGCACACTGATGTCCCACTGACCAGGCTAAACAAGGAGAAAATTACAGTCAGCTGCCTGTTGGGTGCCAGGATCCACCACATAACACATGCACTCAAGTCGCTCCACAACAAGTACAAATACGACTCTGTCATTTTCCATGTTGGAGTGAATGACCTGAGATGTACCTCCCTGGACTACATGAAAAGAGAGATGGAAGACCTCTCAGATCATGTGGCCCAGGCAGGTATGACCCTAGCCCTGAGTAGCATCCTGCCTTCGCCCAGAATGATACCACAGTATACGAATAAAAATGATTGACTTCAACAATTGGCTAAGCTTCTGGTGTCATTCAAAGGGGATCCAGTATCTGTCTGCCTGGGACGACATGATCGACAAACCACAATGCTTTGCCAGAGATGGTCTGCACCTGTCACTCCTGGGATTCAGGTTACTGACTAAAGCTCTTGCCACCCCTATAGTGCCTTTTTAGGCAAGGTTCAAAGGACAAAATCACCACTGTAACGGATACAAGCATGCAAAATCTGAAGGTAATGCTACTCAATGCTAGAAGTCTAAACTACAAAATGCACTCTCTCGAGGCACTCCTAAAAATGGAGAACATCGATATCGGTGTAGTAAATGAGACCTGGTTCAAGGCTCCAGAGAGCACCCCTGCAATACCAGACTACAACTCTTACCACACTTTATGGCCACCAAACCAAGACTGAAACACTAAAAGTGGAGGAGTGTCCATATTCACCAAGGATATTCACACCTCCAGGCTAGTTGCCCAACAAAATGCATCTGAAATTCTCCAGCTGCAACTAATACTAGGTAAGACAGCAATCAAAATTGTAGCTTGCTACAGATCCCCCACCATGCCCCAAGATTCTCACTGCACCTTTCTAAACATACTGGACAATATTAAGATACAACCAAACACCCTAATACTGGGTGATTTCAACTACCCTGCCATTAACTGGGAAAACTACTCGGGTACCAACACCTTTTCCCAATGGTTCTTGAAAGTCATAAATTCCAACACCCTGGATCAACTAATCCATTGTCCCACCAGGGGCTCCAATATCCTAGACCTGGTCATTACCAACATGGGAGATAAATGCTCCACACCAGTGGTCACCCTCTCATTGGTTAGGTCTGACCATAAGCAAATCACCCTTGACATCCACATCCCACGCCCACCCTCCCAGTAAGGAAACCTCCGTAAAAAACTTCTCTAAAGCCAACTTCATGCTACTCATGTCAGAAGTAACAAACTTCATGACACCCATGCAGATGGGAGCTGAAAGTTCGACTGCTGAATCCTACACTAAGGCACTGTATGAGCATATCCACTTGTGCAATAATCATGCCATCTCAAATATAACCAATAAAAAAAGGAAGCCAATCTGGTGGTCCCCTGCCATAAACAAACTATACAACAAAAGAAAGAAACTGTTGCAGAAAAGAGGAAAATCCCAGGATGCAAAAAACTCCCTTACCAGCCTCAGTAAGAAGCTGTGATCCCTCATAAAATCCTCCAAAGCTAGTTACGAAAATAAAATTGCCAAAAATTCCAAAGACAACCAAAAAGCATTCTATAGTTATGTCAAGAATCTAAATGGCGATGCTCAGATATGCTCTGAGCTACAACAGAATGGCATTAAATATACTGATCCCAATACCCTGGCAGAGCGATTTAGTGCAAACTTCACCCCTCTCACCCCCTAAAGTGCCCACCTCAATACCAAAAGATTGCAAAATTCTGGTAATCATGGCCACAAAGGTAGAAATAGCACTCTCCAAAGCTAAGAATACAGCATCCATGGGACCAGATGACATGCTGGGCTGTGTACTACATGAACTACAAAATGAACTGGCACATAAATGTCATGTTTAATCATAGCCTCACCTCAGGCTTCATGCCCACTGAGTGGCACACAACTACAGTTATCCCACTCCACAAGGGGGGATCCACCTTGGACCCGGGAACTACCGCCCCATCAGTCTGATGAGCCTGATCTGTAAAAGCATGGAAAGCATTATCATGGAACTTATAAACAAAGACATTGGCAACCTTCAAACACTGGACTTTTAAGAAGAGGCAGCAAAAGCAAAATAAAGTAATAAAGTAAGAAGAAATACAAATGCAGTAAAAGCAGATGAATAAAGTGCAATGTTTTATATAACAATAGAAAATGAGCAAACTGATTTAAAAAAATTACCCAATTAACCAGTAAAAAAGCTCAAAACTGAGCCCTGTTCCAGCAGTCTTCAATCAGACAAGTTTTAACTGCACAATCCTGCCACTAGGGTGCAGGGGAACCTTCAGCAAAAAAGATGGCCTGGATTAGTGCTCAAGTTATACAAACAAAGCTAGATTCAACAGGCCTAAATATAGTATATGCTACAGCAAACAAAGCACACCAATTTCAGACAGAAACAGTTCAAATAAGCAGGCATAATAAGCCTTTAACCAGAAATTTCCAGCTCAGTAGGGCAGAATCTAGCATCTCCTTCCACAAGAGTGCAGATCACAAACCTTCTTAATGTAAAATAACTGGCCTGAAGCCCAAGTGCTTAAACCAGAACTAATACACTTTTAGAATAACAGACACTGAGCCTTCAATCAGCAATTCCCAACTTAGAAGGATGTACGCTGCCTGTCCTGCCACAACAGTGCAGACCACAAAGTTTCTTAACATAAAACAACTGGTCTGAAGCCCAAATGCTTAAACCAAAAGGCTTAGAATAACAGTTAACATTTAATCAGGCTGCTACCATGGAGCAGAATAAATACAATTTAGTTCTTTCAAGAAGAGGCAAAAGCAAAATAAAGTAATAAAGTAGGAAGAAACACAAATACAGTAAAAGCAGATGAATAAAGTGCATTTTTTTTGTTAGTAAAGTGCAAGGAGAGAGGAAGGAGGAGCAGAAGATAATTCAAGGTTAAGAACCTAAGTGGGTTGGCCTTTTCAAATGTTTGCTTTATATTAAGTAGAGTGAAGACTAGACTGGGAGGGGTGTCCCAGATCAAATTTACAGTAGGGGTGGGCTACTGCAAAGCCACCAACTATAACAATACCACAACAATAGGGTGGGAGGGAGGGAAAACAGTTTCAGGACAGATGAGAAACAGAAAACAATACCAGAAAATATATAACATAATTCCGTCAGGGAAAAAAATAATTCAGTCAGGCAAAATTAAGACAATGCAGAACTCTGAAAGGTTAAAATGCCAATAAATATACTTATCAATCAGCGATATATTTCCAGAGTGTTTCCAGATTGATTAAGAATCACACTTCAGCCAGAGCACCAATATTATATATATATATATATATATATATATATATATATATATATATATATATATATATATATATATATATATATATATATATATATACATATAGTGGAGTCATACCTCAGAACAATACCTCTCAACCTCTTAGTGCAAGAAACCTGGCCAAAGGCTATCAAAATGGGGGACAATGGGCCAACATTAAGGACATATTTTAAATATTGCTCTTATAAATGTAGAATGTTGCCAGAGTGACAGGATTTATTGCAGCATACATGTTCTGAAGGATGTGAGTTCTGAAACTGAAATGTATGTCATCATTTACTGACAGAAATCCTCAGATCTTCACAGTGATTTAACAGGGAAATAAAAATAATTAATCTGTGGAACAGACCAGAAATATGAACAATAAACCTGGACATTCTGAAATAATCTGGCCAGTGGAGAGATATGCTCAGAACCCCTTAGTGAAATGAATCTGGACCAAGCCTGACAAAGTGGAGGAAGAAAGCCATGAAAATAGGAACATATTTGAAATACTGTAGTAGATAAGCTGACACAGTTGCTGCAGTAACACCCTCCTGTCTGTCCTAACATATATTGACTGAAATAGCACAAGTCCAACACTCAATTACTTCTCACTAGTTAGTGACTTAAGTCCTCACATCATCCCACTGATGTGTCAGAAATACACAACACTTATGGGGCCAGGCAACATTACATCCTACAAATATCGGGACATAACATCACATTAGGGAAACTATGCTCAGCTGATAAGCATGTTACCAAACACCATCCAAACTACAGTCAGTCTGACACAACACTAACCCAAATCAGCTATAGGGAATTACACATGTATATGCAAATATATCAGGCACTACAGGGATGTAACAGCACTGAAAAACAGACACCAATGTGAAAGTGCATACCCACAACCAATTTCACCACAGTCACAGTGACATAACGGTAAGCCAAATGAACAGTAGAGTATAAGGACTGTGTGAATCAAAACATCTCATCATGTTTGCCACTCACACACTACCCCTACATATAGTGGCCCAATTCACAGTGTAGTATGATGCCTGACCATGGTATGGGACATGTCTCTGTCTGCCCCTACAAACATATACAGTCGATAGACCACCAGAAACTGGAGCAGCATGCACAGTCAGATAGAAAAGGAGCCATAACACATACATCTACCCCCTCCCGACACAGGCCAAATAACATTTACACACTACACTACTACACAATCCTGACAGTCTGCCAACAATTGCCAGAAATACACAGACCTTTCAACTGTTCAGAGTCCCACAGAATGTCCAGGCTTTGTCCTCATATATAAGGCCTTTACACATAACATGTCTGGCATTCTGATACATCACTGGGATGGTATCAGGAATGAAGGTACTAAATTATGATATACCCTACTTGTCAACCTCTTACTGCATGACATCTTGACAAAGCCTGACATACTTGGGGGGCAAAGGCCCCAAAACAGGAGCATATGTGAAATATTGCTGTTATAAACTGAGACAGTTGCTGGTGTAACAGGGTTTATTGTAACATATCTTTTCTGAGGGATATGAAGTCAGAAACACAAATGGATGATACCATTTACTGACTTCAATCCTGACAGTGTGCTACTGATTTTCCAAAGACAAAAACTGTCTGAGGAACACATCAAACATGAGAGTCTAAAATCTGGCCATTCTGCGGATAGCCCTACAGTTGAGATTTATGTCAACCACATAATAATGTCAGACTTAAAATCACACAGAAAAGCCATGTCCACACAAACCCTATCAAACTAGAATTAATTCAACTGTATAACAGCAATACGTACATTCTGTCCATATGTCTGGAACATTCTCCCCCAGTTTTTGAGCTGTCTCCACCATTTTCATTGTAAGAGGTATTTCCAACTACCCTCTGTGATGCTGTTGTTGACACACCCCCATGAAGTCCTCTTCAAAGACAAGGAAAAGGGGCAATGCTCACATGAAGTGCTCAATTACACGAGTGTTTTGCCATGCCGTTAGCTAGGGTCTATATCAGAAGATCGATGTTTCAAAACTTTGAATCTGATATGGTCAACACCATATGATCAAAGTCTTGAAACTTTGAATCTTTTAATGGAAATCTCCATACAGCATGTTAAGGGAAGATTTCCCTTTTCTGCACTGTAGTGCGATCTCAGAGTTGGTATATTTAAGTAGCGGGGGGAGTGGGAGGTGCAGGTGGCTTGCCCCCCTGCTTGGAGTGTTTAAATGGTTTGTTTTTGTAGGTTGTTGTGTTTTATTACATTTTCAGTGTTTCAAGACTTTGATTATATGGTGTTGACAAAATCAGATTCAAAGTTTTGAATATTCACTAATGTAGCATAGACCAAATTAGCTATAGGAATAACAATGCAGCTGTTCTGCATGCAATTAGCAAGTGGGGGATACCAATTGGTGCACAGGCCATCAGCTGCTCATGAGCATTACCTACAAAAGGCAAGCTGCTGCCTATGCAAAACAGATGTATAGCCTACATCTCGGAGAGAGAGAGACAGACAGACAGACCAACAAACCAACCAACCAACAAATCTTGGAATCAAACCAACCATACTTGGAAAAAAAAAAAAAAGATATGTCAAACAAGTAAGCATGTAATGGAATGCAGTGGGGGGCTATGTAATAATGGGAAATAGGAAGTTCAACAAATATGTCTCAACAAGACTTGCTGTACTGATATATTGCTGATCAGAACCTATGGCCATAGCATCTGGGTCTGTCTGCAGTGACATAGATCACAGCTCAGGCCCCTGAGTCAACCCAGGAAAGGATGGCTCACATATGACCACTACTGGAGTTTGTGTTGAACAATACTGACTCTGACATTGCTAGGCCTGCTACTGGGATGTCATAGATATTCATATGTTAATTGTGAATACAGCTATGATATACATGTTGTCTCAGAAATGTGAGAGACCTATACAGGGTATTTGCATAGTAAACTACTATTGCAGATGTGTGTGTTGAACTGCATGTGATATACTGAGCTCATACCATTCAACTGTCCAGTGTTATGCACACTGACCATATGTGTGCCTCATATTTGTAGTCATTTACTCACAGAGTTGTGTTATGTCTGTTAAAGGATCACCTTTCTATAGTTCCAAACCTAAAATTGAAAGCTAACATATTATGATTTCTGTTCATTGCTATTCTTTGGGTCACAATCATCTTTTGTTATTGTCATTGAGTCATTACTTTAATTTGTAACTGGATAAAAAGTTTGGTAAAAAGTTTGGTGTTGTTACGTAATTTTAAAATACATATTGTATATTTCATTTTAAAACAAACAGTTTCATTTTAAAACAAACAGTGTCATTTCATTGCAAGGTATCTCTTTAAAAGGTTTAGCAGGTTAAATGAGCTTTTTTAACCAATCACTATTAAGTGTAGAGTATTTAAACTGCTTTGTAAGTTATTTCATTATTCGGAGGAAGTTTCCATGGATGAAATGAAAGCGCTCAATTTTTTGTGGAACTTTTGTACAATTAGAACTTTTTATACCTTTTGGTGTGTCCAGATATTATTCTTTGGGGGTACGGACCTTTATTGGCCTTTGTCCTGCAGTGCTGTGGTTTTAAGGTGATTTAGTATAGAAAATCAAAGTCAGAAAACATCACAGCAGGATAGAGCAATGGATCGTCAAATTAAGGAGAAACCAGTTTAGCGAGAAACATCTCATCAGTTGACATATGAAGATTCTTTGAAGTTTGACATAGGAAAACAGTACAAACTTTTAGGTGGAGTTGCACAGCAAGAGGAGGAACAGGAAACTGTGGCAACTCTGATGCAGTTAATGTTTTGGAATGATAGGCCAGTGAGTTCCCATATGAAAGAGCAATGGGTGACACAGGATGAAACTAAAGAGAATGTGGCACAGGAAGATGCTCTGGAATTTTTTATAGAATACCCACAGGAAATGGAGAACAAAGACTGTGCTCATAGATTGGAAGAAAATGATCTAAGAGAAGAGTTGCTTGATTAAATAGAGATGGATGGACATATTAAGATCAATGAAAGAAATAGACTACAGAAAGTCAATAAAACCCAAAAAGTTAGAAGTCTGATAAAACAAATGAACACAATAATTAGGACTATCCATAGACAATCATGCAATATAAAAGAAGTAAACAGGGTATATTACTGTGCAGCTAAATTAATAACAGGTAATGTCTTACCACAAAAGCACAGGGTAGTAAAGGAAAGGAAGGGGAGAAATTGGATGCCATCATGAAAGTATTGAACAGATAAAACTATAAAGCCATTAAGAGAAGAATTGTCACTGTTAGAAGAGTATAGAAGAGGGAACAGATCAACAAAAAATATCAAGATATGCAGATAATATAAAGTACAAAATAAGCAATTTATTGATGACCCAAAAAAGTTTTATAGATAATTGGGAAACAAGGTAAAAGGAATTGAAACACCATTAAGAAACAAGAAATAGATACATTTTGGAGAAATATCAATGTAGATTCTGTGGAACATAACAAAAATGCGAAATTAATAGAAGAAATAAAAGAAAGAATAAGTAGTTGAAATGTACAGGATATGAAATGGGGTGAAGTAATAGCCAGAGAGATTGAAACAAAGATAAGAAAAGCTCTTAACTGGATAATACCAGCCCCAGATGTAGTACCGAACTTCTGGCTAAGAGTATTAGCATCTTTACATGAAGATTTAGCCATAGAACTATTTATTTGCACACCCCAAACAGGCACCAGCCTCATTAACAACAGGAAAAACAATACTCCTAATCAAGAGTGAACCTTCAAGTTATTCTACATACTATATGCCAATAACTTGCCTTCTGATGATGTATAAACTTCTTCTTCTTTTCCCAGTTAGGGGGTGCCACAGCAGATCACCTATCCGCTTATGATTGGCAGTGGAATTTTACAGTGTCGAGTTGCCAGCCTGGTGCCCAACCTTCCACAGAAGGCACACACAAGCACACACTCATACCTATGGCCAATTTAGAGTGTCCAGTCCACCTACAGCATGCCTTTGGGATGTAGGAGGAAACTGGAGCACCCAGAGGAAACCCACGCGACCACAGGGAGGACATGTAGACTCCGCACAGAAGGCACCCCAGCTGAGGATTGAACCAAAAAACCTCTTGCTGTGAGGTGGCAATGATAACCGCTGCACCACCGCAGCCGGCCCTGATGATCTATAAACTATACACTGGAAATTATGCTGACAGAGTTTGTAGTCATTTAGAAGAAAACTAAATCATGGCAATATCATTTGCTGTAGAATAAATTCATGGTGAAGATCTGTAAAAAGGGAAAGAATCTAAGAATGACAGGGTAGACTATAAAAAAGCATTTGACCTTACCCCACATTCATGGATAAAAGAGTGCTTAGAAATGTGTAAGATACACCCTACACTGATCAATTATATTACAGCAGCCATGAAACAGTGGCAAACCACTTTTCAGTTAAGTCATGAAAAGGACAAATTATTATTCCAGGGATAAACCCAGCCACTGGGGATGCACAAGCCAGTGCATTTCTTTGTGCCAGTCCCAAGCCCGGATAAATGGGGAGGGTTGCGTCAAGAAGGGCATCCAGCGTAAAACTTCGCCAAAACATTTCATGCAGTCACCAAGAAAAATGTTTATACCGGATTGGTCGAGGCCCGGGTTAACAACGACCGCCACCAGTACTGTTAGCCTACAGGGTACTGGTGGAAATTGGGCTACTGTTGGCAAAAGGAGGAGAAGAGGCAGAAGACATGGCCGAAGGCAGGAGGAGAGGAGAAAGGCTACGACTGTGATAGTGAGGGTCAGAGCTTTGAATGTTGGCAGGATGACTGGTATAGGTAGAGAGCTAGCTGATTTGATGGACAGAAGGACGGTTGGTATGTTGTGTGTGCAAGAGACCAGATGGAAAGGGAGTAAGGCTAGGTGTATTGGAAGTGGGTTCAAATTGTTTTATCATGGTGTGGATGGGAGGATAAATGGCGTAGGAGTTATTCTGAAGGAACAGTATGCTGAGAGTGTTTTGGAGGTGAAAAGAGTGTCAGATAGAGTGATGTCTATGAAGCTGGAAATTGATGGTGTAATGATGAATGTTGTTAGTGCATATGCTACACAAGTTGGGTGTGCAATGGATGAGAAAGAAAAATTTTGGAGTGAATTGGATGAAGTGGTGATGACTGTACCCAATGGTGAGAGAGTGGTGATTGGAGCAGATTTCAATGGGCATATTGGTGAAGGGAACAGAGGGGATGAGGAAGTGATGGGTAGGTATGGTGTTAAACAAAGGAATGCAGAAGGTCAGATGGTAGTGGATTTTGCGAAAAGGATGGACATGGCTGTGGTGAATACATATTTTAACAAGAGAGAGGAGCATAGGGTGACATACAAGAGTGGAGGAAGATGCACACAGGTGGATTATATCTTATGTAGGAGGGCAAGTTTGAAGGAGATTGGAGACTGTAAAGTGGTGACCGGAGAAAGTGTCATTAGGCAGCATAGGATAGTGGTTTGTGGGATGACGTTGGTTATCAAGAAGAGGAGGAGGAGTGTGAGGGCAGCACCAAGGATCAAGTGGTGGAAATTGAAAAAGGGTAATTGTGAGGTGGAGTTCAGGGATGAGTTAAGGCAGGCACTGGGTGGCAGTGAAGAGTTACCAAATAGCTGGGTAACTACAGCAGAGCTAGTAAGGGAGATGGCTAGAAAGGTGCTTGGTATCACATCTGGACAGAGGAAGGACGACAAGGAGACATGGTGGTGGACTGAGGATGTACAGGAGAGTATACAGAGAAAGAGGTTGGCAAAGAAGAAGTAGGATTGTCAGAGAGATGAAGAAAGTAGACAGGAGTATAAGGAGATGAGGTGCATGGCAAAGAGAGAGGTGGCGAAGGCTAAGGATAAGGCATATGAAGAGTTGTATGAAAGGTTGGACACTAAGGAGGGAGAAAAGGACCTGTACCAATTGGCTAGACAGAGGGACCGAGCTAGGAAAGATGTGCAGCAGGTAAAGGTGATAAAGGATAATGAGGGAAACATACTCACAAGTGAGGAGAGTGTGTTGAGGAGATGGAAAGAGTACTTTGAGGGGTTGATGAATGAAGAGAATGAGAGGGAGAGAAGGTTGGATGATGTAGGGATAGTAAATCATGAAGTACAATGGATTAACAAGGAGGAAGTAAGGATAGCTATGAAGAGAATGAAGAATGGAAAGGCTGTTGGCCCAGATGACATACCTGTGGAAGCATGGAGGTGTTTAGGTGAAATGGCAGTGGAGTTTTTAACCAGATTGTTTAACAAAATCTTGGAAAGTGAGAGGATGCCTGAGGAATGGAGAAAAAGTGTTTTGGTACCGATTTTTAAGAATAAGGGTGATGTGCAGAGCTGTAGTAACTTCAGAGGGATAAAATTGATCAGTCACAGCATGAAGTTATGGGAAAGAGTAGTGGAAGCAAGGTTAAGAAGGGACGTGATGATTAGTGATCAGCAGTATGGTTTCATGCCAGGAAAGAGCACTACAGATGCGATCATTGCTCTGAGAGTGCTGATGGAGAAGTACAGCGAATGTCAGAAGGAGTTGCATTGTGTTTTTGTAGACTTAGAGAAAGCATATGACAGGGTGCTTAGAGAGGAGTTGTGGTATTGTATGAGGAAGTCAGGAGTGTCAGAAAAGTATGTAAGAGTGGTACAGGATATGTACGAGGGTAGTGTGACAGCAGTGAGGTCTGCGGTGGGAGTGATGGATGCGTTTAAGGTGGAGGTGGGGTTACATCAAGGATCAGCTCTGAGCCCTTTCTTATTTGCAATGGTGATGGAAAGGTTGACAGACGAGATCAGACAGGAGTCCCCGTGGACTATGATGTTTGCAGATGACATTGTGATCTGTAGTGAGAGTAGGGAACAGGTGGAGGATACCCTGGAGAGATGGAGATATGCTCTAGAGAGAAGAGGAATGAAGGTCAGCAGGACTAAGACAGAATATATGTGTGTGAATGAGTGGGAGGATAGAGGAATGGTGAGGATGCAAGGAGTAGAGGTGGCGAAGGTGGATGAGTTTAAATACTTGGGGTCAATAGTTCAGAGTAACGGTGAGTGTGGAAGAGAGGTGAAGAAGAGAGTACAGGCAGGATGGAGTGGGTGGAGAAGAGTGTCAGGAGTGATTTGTGACAGATGAGTACCTGTAAGAGTGAAAGGGAAGGTCTACAAGAGGGTAGTGAGACCAGCTATGTTATATGGGTTGGAGACAGTGGCATTGACAAAAAGGCAGGAGTTTGAGCTGGATGTGGCAGAATTAAAGATGTTAAGATTTGCACTGGGTGTGACGAGGGTGGGCAGGATTAGGAGTAAGTATATTAGAGGGTCAGCCCAGGTTGGAAGGTTTGGAGACAAAGCCAGAGAGGCATGATTACGTTGGTTTGGACATGTGCTGAGGAGAGATGCTGAGCATATTTGGAAAAAGATCCTAAGGATGAAGCTACCAGGTAACAGGAAAAGAAGATGGCCTAAGATAAGGTTTATGGATGTGGTGAGAGAGGACATGCAGGTGGTTGGTGTGACAAAGCAAGATGCAGACAGGAAGAAATGGAAACAGGTGATCTGCTGTGGCGACCCCTAATGGGAACAGCCGAAAGAAGATGATGATTATTCCAGGGATAAAAATTCAAAGAGGGATCTTTCAGGGTGACTCTCTGTCACCATTGCTCTTTTGTCTTGCCTTTAACCCATTAATATGTCTAATTAACAGATTATGTCATGTTTACAGTTTGGCCCCTAGAAAACAACAAAGTGTAAATACTTCTCATCTTCTTTTTGTAGACAATTTAAAATTATATAGTTCATCAGATAAACTGAAAACACAACTGCAAGTGGTCAAAACTTTTTCAGATGAAATAACAATGTCATTTGGTCTTGATAAATGTACAAAAGCAACCTTTAAAGCAGGGAAGCTGCAGCACCAAGAAAACATCAGTTTGGGACAGGAATGTGGTATAAAAGAACTTAAGCAAGAAGGAGATTATAAATATTTTGGAACTGATGAAGGATCAACAATAAAACATGAACAAATGTGAATAAAACCTAGTAAGGATTTTTAGAAGATGTAAATTAATACTGAAAACAGCATTAACATCTAGGAATAAAGTCCAAGCTATAAACCAGTTTTCTCTTCCTGTCCTAACCTTCTGTTTTGGAGTGATTGACTGGCCCCAGAAGGTGCTGGATAGCTTGGACAGGAAAACAAGCAGTATGCTTCATGCTCATCAAATGATTTATAAAGTCAGTGCATACCAGGATTATTTAATCCCCATTCTGAAGGAGGTATGGGCCTCCATGAAATTGATTACATGTATAGATCTGCAAGCATTGCCTCACAAGACCCAAATGTAGTGAAAGTTTTGAAGCATGAGGAGAATAAGTCTAAGATGATGTCCCTGCTTAGTTTAGCAGAAGCATATCAGCGTCAAGTGGGAATGGAAATCAAACAAGAAGTAGACAAATGGTACATGGCTCTCCAACAACCAGCTCATCCTTAACCCTAGAAAGACAAAGCTGTTACTCTTCCTACCTAAAAAAATTCAACAATATTAATCCCTCCTTTTCCATACAGTCCCCTAATAACACTCCCATTCAGGTAAAATCCAGCAATGAGCTCTTAGGCATAACCATCGATGATCAGCTTAAATTTGACTTGCATGTTAATAACTCTATCAAAAAGATTCACCCCGGGATTCATGAAGCTCGGCGCAAAGGCGGTGTAAGGGCTGCGCCGGCGGTGCAGTGAATAGTCAGCGTAGTAGCGCCATATGCATAGTAATGAGAGCGCGCCGCAACCACAGACACGTGCATAGTGTACGTGAGCGAGCCCAAGTAGGATGCCTCCGGAGGCATGGCTAAGCCGGCAGGCAATGAGCAACCTAATGTGCTGACTGCCACGGTCCGCCCATAATAGTAATGGCAGCAGCCAGGGCCCGTGCAGAATGAAATGCACGTAGAATATGCAACATAGTACCCATCCCAACAAAACGGAGAAGCAAACACAACCCACGAAGCCCTAAGTATACCCGTCCAAGGAACAAAGGATACGCGTAACACAGTGTTCGTCCCGCAATGCACCGTCAGTGGGCATACCCAGAGAAGGTGTCCCGCAGCATGTCAGCGCGCTGCACTGACATAGGAGTAGCGACTAAGGTTACCACCTGTCCCACTTTGCGAGGGGCAGTCCCTCTATGGGCAGTTGTGTCCCGATAAAAAATATTAAAAACGGCAAATGTGCCAAGATTGTAGGACATAATTATATCCCGTATTTAATGTAATGGTTGCATGAAATGGTTATTTCCGTAACTAAAATACCTAAATGTCACAAGAAACAGAATAAGCAACCAAACTGCTACAACAATAAGCTTTTATTTAGGCAAACAAGTGAAGTTCTATGCTATGTAGTGACCGTGGGTATGTGTTGGCCTGTAAAATCTGATGTGAGTCCCGAAAATGTCCCACCTTGGCCATTGGAAAAGGTGGCAACCCCAGTAGCGACATGGGCATGCTCACCAGGGTTACCAGTTGTCCCACTTTGCTATGGACAGTCCCTCATTGGACAGTTGTGTCCCGCCAAAAATCGAAAAATGGCAAATGACCTGAGATTTCCGGGCAAAAATATTCCCTCAATATACCTGTAATAGTAGCATAAAACATATATTTTGTATATGAAACACATACATGGCATAAGAAACCAAATAAGGAACCCAAATGCTACCAGAATAAGTGTATATTATGGCAAAAAAGTGAAGTTCTGTCAACTCCACTTGCTGTGGGTATGTGTTGTACTGCAATATCCGATGTTACCACAAAAGATGTCCCACTATGGGCATTGGAAAAGGTGTCAACCATAATGGTCACAAGCAGTAGTGAGAGTACACAGCCGGGTAGCTGTGTCGACATAACAACAGGAAGGAACCAAGATACCCTAAACACAGGCAAACATGTGCATAGCAACATGTCCCACACCCAGCAACATGTTCGTCGCATACACAGGACGGCGTATGTCTAAGCGTAATATCCAGAAGCAGAACCCATGCATGCAAATGTAATACACAATAGCCCCATTGTAGCATGTAAGTCCCACCCAATTTTAAATGCCCTTTTGGCACAACCAGAGCATGCCTTGTG
>NC_056741.1:1821290603-1821318467 GCF_019279795.1 Protopterus annectens | reverse complement strand
TGCCATTAGCACAAAATGTAATGACGTGGGTGCTACAAGGCGCAGATGTGCTGCTATTAGTATAAATGTAATGATGTGGGCGCTAGGCGCAGATGCTGCCATTAGCATAAAATGTAATGATGTGGCGCTGCAAGGCGCAGATGCTGCCATTAGTATAAATGCAATGATGTGGGTGCTGGCTAGCCGCAGATGCCGCTATTAGTACAAATGTAATGCCGTGGCTGCTACAAAGCGCAGATGCCATTAGCACAAATGTAATGATGTGGGCGCCACAACGCAGATGCTATTAGTATAAATGTAATGATGTGGGTGCTACAAGGTGCAGATGCTGCTATTAGTATAAATGTAATGATGTGGGTGCTACAAGGTGCAGATGCTGCTATTAGTATAAATGTAATGATGTGGGTGCTACAAGGTGCAGATGCTGCTATTAGTATAAATGTAATGATGTGGGTACTACAAAGTGCAGATGCTGCTATTAGTATAAATGTGATGATGTGTGTGCTACAACGTGCAGATGCTGCTATCAGTATAAATGTAATGATGTGGGTGCCACAAGGTGCAGATGCTGCTATTAGTATAAATGTAATGATGTGGGTGCTACAGTAATGATGTGGGTGCTACAAGGTGCAGATGCTGCTATCAGTATAAATGTAATGATGCGGGTGCTACAAGGTGCAGATGCTGCTATTAGTATAAATGTAATGATGTGGGTGCTACAAGGTGCAGATGCTGCTATTAGTATAAATGTAATGATGTGGGTGCTACAAGGTGCAGATGCTGCTATCAGTATAAATGTAATGATGTGGGTGCTACAAGGTGCAGATGCTGCTATCAGTATAAATGTAATGATGCGGGTGCTACAAGGTGCAGATGCTGCTATTAGTATAAATCTAATGATGTGAGTGATACAAGGTGCAGATGCTGCTATTAGTTCAAATGTAATGATGTGGGTGGTACAAGGTGCAGATGCTGCTATCAGTATAAATTTAATGATGTGGGTGCTGCTGTGCAGATCCTGTCATTAGTATAAATGTAATGATGTGGGTGCTACAAGGTGCAGATGCTGTTATTAGTATAAATGTAATGATGAGGGTGCTAAAAGGTGCAGATGCTGCTATTAGTTCAAATGTAATGATGTGGGTGCTACAAGGTGCAGATGCTGCTATTAGTATAAATGTAATGATGTGGGTGCTACAAGGTGCAGATGCTGCTATTAGTATAAATGTAATGATGTGGGTGCTACAAGGTGCAGATGCTGCTATTAGTATAAATGTAATGATGTGGGTGCTACAAGGTGCAGATGCTGCTATTAGTACAAATGTAATGATGTGGGTGCTACAAGGTGCAGATGCTGTTATTAGTATAAATGTAATGATGAGGGTGCTAAAAGGTGCAGATGCTGCTATTAGTTCAAATGTAATGATGTGGGTGGTACAAGGTGCAGATGCTGCTATCAGTATAAATGTAATGATGCGGGTGCTACAAGGCGCAGATGCTGTTATTAGTATAAATGTAATGATGTGGGTGCTACAAGGTGCAGATGCTGCTATTAGTATAAATGTAATGATGTGGGTGCTACAAGGTGCAGATGCTGCTATTAGTATAAATGTAATGATGTGGGTGCTACAAGGTGCAGATGCTGCTATTCATATAAATGTAATGATGTGGGTGCTACAAGGTGCAGAAGTGCTATTAGTATGAAAAATGTAATGATGTGGGTGCTGCTGGTGCAGATGCTGCTATTGTATAAATGTAAGGATGTGGGTGTTACAAGGTGCAGATGCTGCTATCAGTATAAATGTAATGATGTGGGTGACACAAGGTGCAGATGCTGCTATTAGTATAAATGTAATGATGTGGGTGCCACAAGGTGCAGATGCTGCTATTAGTATAAATGTAATGATGTGGGTGCTACAAGGTGCAGATGCTGCTATTAGTACACATGTAATGTTGTGGGTGCTACAAGGTGCAGATGCTGCTATTAGTACAAATGTAATAATGTGGGTGCTGCAAGGTGCAGATGCTGCTATTAGTACAAATGTAATGACATAGCAGTGTCACACTTTAATACAACTTTCTTGACATTACTTGACCCTCAAGCTCCCCTAAGGACAAAGAGAATAAAGACAAAATCAGCCCCCTGGTGCTCTAAACACACTCTTGCTACCATGAGACATAGAGATAAAGTCTCGACACGCTACCAGAAACTTAAAACAAGTTTGCTCCTTAATGAATATAAAATGCTTCAAAATAAAGTAAAGAAACTCATCACCTCTGATCGACGAAACTATTTTTCTACACTCCAAAACCAAAAATAAAAACAACTATTACCTCAGAAATTCTGGAAAGGATCTCCAGTTGTCCTTTTATGCTAGTACACCAGATACTCCCACCCTGACTCAAATGCCTCTGAAGGCTTGATCTGGCCACCCAGTTTCCCAACTCATTTTTTGGCTGATTCAATTTGCAAAACTAACCTCTTTCTATTCTCCAACTCCACTATGCTCTCTAACACCCCCTCACCCCCCCCACTCAACCTCTATCCTTAAACGCCACTTCCTACTTCCTGTTCACCCATTACCATCTATCACCAACTTTCTCCCACCACTTCTACTACCCAACCTTTACTCCAAACTCCTCCACCCTCCAACTCTCCCTCCCCAACTCACGTTCCTCTCGACAATCCCATGCCTCTACATCCTCTATAAAGAAAGCCTTCTTCTGAAATTGAAACCATGTACCAAAGCGCCCCTGCACAATATACAGCTTCTCGCTACTTTCTTAGTATAGCTGCTGAAACACTTGCATATCCCATCAACGTACCTTAATTAACCATTCCCTAAAAGAATGCACAGTTCCCAAAATCTGGAAACAAGCAACAGGTTATTCCCTCTCCACAAAGTAGGCAACAATAACAAGTGTCAACAACTTTGGGTCCCATAGCCATCCTGTCCCCCATTTCCAAAATCCTAGAAAAAATGTGTCCACCTTCATCTTTCCTCATCTCCTAGAAAAATCACCTTATAACTCCTACACATCATGGTTTTAGACCTCAACCACAGTACCAATGACAGCCCTCCTCTCCTTCCTCTTTTGAAACAGTAAACAGAGCTCATGATTCTGGCCTAATTGTTTTCTACCATATTACTAGATCTCTCCAAAGCCTTCAATACCATCTCACACCAGCCTCACTCATAACTTCAAATACTCTCAGAACTTAACCTTTCTTGCCTTTCCTTGCAATGGTTCTCTGCTACCTATCCAACCAAAATGAAAGCAGTAAAGATGGAAAACTGGCTACCTCCTCATTCCTTGAAAGCAATTTCCACAGGTGTTCCTGAGAGCTCCATTCTAGGTCCTGTTCTCTTCAACATATTTATAAATGACTTCCACAAATCAATCCCATTCTTAAACATCTTCCAATATGCAGATGATTCAACTATCATCTGCTCAGCCACCTCTATCTCTACTGCTTAAAAAACCTAACTCAAGATGCCTTTTCTACAACAGAGCAATGGATGTTAAAAAAACACCTAGCTCTTAACGCCTCCAAGACCAAGCTAATGATTTTTACTCCTTCTAAAGCTACTCATCTCAATATGAATACATTTTCAATCACTAGCCAAAATAACTCTCCCTAGGAATTGGTGTCAGGAGACCAAGCTACTTGGGGTACAAATTGACAACCAACTTAAATTTACCTCTCACCTACAAAAAAATATCAAAAAACCCCACCTCAAAAAAACTTAATTATGCTTTATAGACAAAAATGCCTACCCTTACCTCACAATACTAAATAACTTTTCAACTCGCTCATCCTTTAACCTTATCCCCTCCCTTCTCTATGGCACCCCACTCTAACTAATCTTCAATCCTCTCTCCAAAAACAACTTTCCTCTTGTTACAACAAAATTACAAACGCTAAATTAAAATACAACCTGAGTCTTCCACTCCACCACTGTTTTTCCCTCCAGAACCTTCAAAATGGCTAGAACTTCCCCAATCAACTCACTTTACACTCAGCTAACTCTAGCCCACGTTTATTCCTAAACCCCTCCCTAATGTCCTTCCCTTTCTTCTGCTTTTACACATGCATCTACCCAACAGAGTATTAAGATCAAACAATCAAAACCTACTCCAAAGTCCACTAAACCTACATATCCCCAGGCAAAACCTTCTATCTTTCAACCTAGCTCGTGATCTGGAACTCCCTTCCTCCACTCATCCGCACCACCTCTAATCAATACTCTGCTTTCAAAAATCTCTATACACACCTAGCATCTCAGTGGAATGCTCCTGCTCCCACCCCACATAACCTACTCTGTCTCCTTCTCTCATCCCCTCAGTGCTCTGCTTCATCTTAATACACCCAAAATTCTATAGAAATTATTAGATATGTCCATATATTCTCTTCTTCCACCACTTCATCATGTCACTGTACCTCCTCTTCCATTCTAGTAACTAAGTTTTCCTAATTACTCTGTATAAAAGGATATTTCTGTGCTAAATAATTATTACGTTTTTCTGCACAATGTATTTAGCTGTACATTTTTGCTTTCTTTTTACCTATTGTTAAACTTTGAATGTATGTGTGAATATATGTTTGTAAGTATGTATAATGTATTTTTTGGAGCTTTTCTCCCCAGGACTCCATTGAAAACGGGTTCCTTGTGGCCCAATGGACTATCCTGGTAAACCAACTGCAATAAATAAATAAATAAATAAATATGTGGGTGACTGGGACAAGGGATAAGGTAAGAGTAAAGCATCATTGCCACATTCCTGCCTTCTTCAAGGACTACAGTGGGCATTGTTTGAAAGCCCTCAAGGTATGTATTCTTCCATACCACTGCTCATGCCTGAGTGTAGCAGATCTTCTCTCTCACAATCCATGCTGAATGCCCTTATTCCCTCTTACCTTCTTCCTGTCTGTCCCAAATCTTCCTCACTAGATTGGCCTCTGCTTTTCTGCACATGTCCAAACCACTGTAATCTGTTCTCTTTGATCTTTTCTGCAGTTGGAGCTACTTTGGGTTCAGCTGTTATGTCTTCATTTTTTCATCTTTCCCACAGTGGTCATTCTAACAACCATCTCAGGCATTTCTTTTCCATCACCTCTAGCTTACTCCTCTGCTCTGCCATTACTGCCCAGGTTTTTTTACCATACAGTAGTACTGGTTGCACCACTGTCTTGCACATCATACTTTTCAGCTTCTTTGAAATTCTTCTGTCTTACACTACACCAGACCCTGTAAGAAAGTTGGCTGTATTCCCTCTGATTCTAGCTTTGACCTCTTCATTCAGACTTCCCTTTTCATCAACCACCCCTCCCAGATAATTGAAGATGTTAATCTGTTCCACTAAATTCTCTTCTATCTCAGTTCTCAGCTTCCTTTTCTGATTTCTCCACTTTGCTGCCATTACCACTGTCTTAGCTGTACTCAGTTTCATCCCATGTGCCTTCAGTTTTGCATTCCACTTTTCCTATCCTTTACTAAAGTTCTTAGAGTCTGCCTGTAGTGCCACATTGTCTGCATACAGCAATATTGCTGGGCTGTCCCCTCTGACCTGTTTACTAATGTAATCCATCAGTTACACTTCAAAACATCTAAAACACAGAACATCTAAATTCATAACATCGAGACCATAACATCTAAAATTCAAAACCAGTCCATCACCAGTATGAACAGCAGTACACCAGGACACTCCCACTGTGAATCATTTTGTGAGACTGAACACTGTTTGTACTTTAGTCACTGTATCCTTGTATATAGCTTGCACTAATTCTGCCAATGTTTCTGGAACTCTGAACCACTACAGCACTGCCCAAATCAGCTTTCTTGGGACCTTGACATATGTTTTCTCCATGTCTAGGAATGCCCAATTGGATTCTTTCCTCATCTCTACCTTCTTCTCAACTATCTGTCTCACTGCAAATGTTGGGTCAGTTGTGTTGCATCCAAACTGTTAATCTCACATCTTAATTTCTACTGCTCTGTGTATCTGTTTATCAGTTACACTCTCCAGAACTTTCATGTCATGTAACAGGAGTTTGATACCTCTGTACTGCCCACAGTTGTGGATGACCACTTTGTTCTTGTACACAGGCATGAGTATGCTTATTTCCCAGTCATCTTGGGTATGTCTCTTCACATTGCTATGAGTACCCTCAGGTGCCATTTCTGCCCTATCTCACCCAGGGTCTTTATCGTACCTGCTGTCATCTCATCTGTGCCTGCTGTCTTCCCTGACTTCATTTTCCTTAGTGCTGCTCTTCTTCTATATTGGGCTCCTCTTCTTCTCTCATTGTAGGCTGTGTCTGGGGCAGTGCAGCTTCAGTGGGGTTTTCTTCATTCAGAAGCTGCTGGAAGTACTCCTTCCATGTGCCTTTGATCTCCTGTGGACTGGTGAGCAGGTTGTTGCTGGCATCCCTTATGACGGGTGCCTGACTATCTTATTTATCTTTCTGTATTTGCCTTGCAACCTGATATAGTTACTTTGTGCCAACTACTGAGTCCCTTTTCAGAAGCTAATAGAGTGCCTCTGATGACTTGATCCTTGCTATTGCAACTCCTCTTTGTTATCCAATGAGTATTCCTTCCTAGCCTGGTCTGTATTTTCAGTCTCCCACATTATCCTGCACTCCTTCTTTCCTTTGATGACTTCCTGGACTTCTGCACTCCACAAATAGCTTTTTTTATGCACCTTATTTCCATGCCTGGCTTGGCTGCATATCTGTTCTCGAGCATCACGCATGCTGTTTTGAGGCACTGCCCTTCTTCTTCTTCAGCTAAACCTATTTCCTGTTCTACTTGGGTGCTAGAGCCCTGAGTAATTCCTTGAAGTGTTGTGCTTTCTATCCAATCAACTTTCAGGTCTTCAGCCTGGTCTCTGTTGACTATTTGCCAGACAAGTCTAGAATGCTCTCTCCTTCTTTATTCCTGCTACCCCCACACATGTGGACCCAGTTCTATCTGTGCTCCATTATCAACACCAACGTATGTTAGTAAGACCTGTAACTGCTATCTGAATACACTCTTCTCATCACTGTCACAACATTGGTGTGGTACATAGGCTGAGATTATGAATACTGTCATGGATTCTGATTGCTACATGTCAGTCACTAACTCTGATGACATCCCCCAGTTACTTCTTAAACTTCTGTCTAACCATAGTTCCCACATATTTAACCTGTCCTCTTCCTAAGTAGTAGAGTCTGGATCCCAAGCCAAGTGCCTTTGTTGCATTGTCTTGTCTCCCTCCATAACTCATGTGATCAATCAAATGAAGCAATTCTTAGTTTGTGTTTGGCAGGTTATGGTTTTATGTTTTTAACTCAACAGAGTTATCTCAGATAACCCAAGCTGGGCAGCCGGGGACTGGTAGCTTACTGACCTGGCATATGGCAAGCACACACTGGCACCATTAGTATAGGTGCCAGAGTAGGCTGGGTCCTCAACCCCACTTGCCCATTTAATGACATTAGTCAATGCAACCTTTATGCCATCAAGTGGCTAGCCCTGCCATGGCATGCAGTATGCGATCCATGTTTTCCTATCTTGAGGATACTGCACACTACAGTAGATGCCCCAAAGCAATTGGTCCATACAACTCTTCCACTGATAGGGTGCCATGGAAAATTTGGGCTGTTGCTCACAGCTCCACTCATTACTGAGTTTATGATAGAAGCAGTCAGAATGTTTTTCACAGGTGGGAGGAACCCCACAGAGACACAGCGAGAACATGCAAAATCCAAACAAGCATTGACCGGCGGTCAGGACCTTGTGCATGAGAGGCAAAGAACTTAACCATTCTGTCAATTGCTCTCTTAAATTTATGCTGTGAATTTCTGAGTACCAATCCAATGTTAGTTAAAGAATGTTTACTATTGGTCTCTTTCTTTAAGAGTCATGGTCTGTCCTGGAGATGAATTTATGATTACCGATCCAACATTAGTTGGGAAATGTTTACTGTTGCCTTCTCTCTATAAGAGACATGGGGGAAACATCCCATGCAGTGGTCAAGGTTACATTTGAATAAGATTAGGGATGGACTCAGCTTCACATGGGTGTGCATAATTTTAAGTCCCATGGTGACAAGCTCAGAGAGGGGGCAGTACCTCAATACTTTTTCCGTTCTTTTATTTCTTTAATCGGGGATTGGGCATCATGCTGTTCTATTCACTTAACATAGTAGCACAAATAGAGATTCATTAAACACATCACACAGCTAAATGAAAAATTATCAGAATACCTGATTATGGTTTCCCATCTTCTGAGTATGACTGCTATACTACAGGTCATATTTCACTTTCTCTAAAACTTTGGGATGCAAGGAGAAAAATATATTCTTCTAGTTTCATTTTCAAGACCAGCTGTGCTGCATGCATTGTATTTCTACCTATTCTGATTTAAATTCTCATGTTTTAGATTTGCTAGATACAATTCTGTTGCATACTATTTCAAAGCCATGATATGAGGCCACATTTTCATTAGGTGTTGGACAGCTGCTGCCCATTGGGATGCATAATGCTGTGTTACCTTTGTTTTAAGACATGGCTGAAATGATGGTTCTTTTGTTACCCTCCTGCTGATTGTTACCACAGAACAGTGAGATCAGCAGTGTCCTACATTACTCAATGTTTTATTAAATAAAGTGCCAGGCACTCTCTAATAGCTTTGCTGGGAGTCATGAACTGTAGTGCTAGACCAGGATTGCCATCTAGCCCACAATCAGCTTCGATTGTGCCAGAAAACTGAGGTACAATGTGAGGGAATAGACATGCTGTGATAAACAGATGTGGCATTCTCTTTATATTTCTACTCTATGCTGCACTACTAATGTGTGTATGTTAAATGGATTGTATCACTCTTTCACATGTACTTCTGGCATAACTACTGTCCTGCAGATTGATTTATAATTATTTCCCTTTGCTTATGTAACACGTGAGCTGAGTCACCTCAAAATGCATGTCTACTTGATACATGATGAAACCCAGCAAAGTCACCACACTGTCCCATTGCTCCATTTGACCTGTACCATGTTTAAGTATACAATTCTACAGTTGTAAAAGTGTTTATGCTACCCTGTACTACCCTTAAAATATTTGCTAATCCTAACCTTAACCCTGCTCCTATCCCTAATCCTAACCCTACACTTTACCTTAAAAAAAAAAAAAAACTTTCCATATAACAACATCACTACATAAGACAGGCTTAAACACACACAATACATGTACGAACATACAAGAACAAAACTGAATACATCCTCTTACCCAATCTTTTCTTAAATCAAACTAACAAACAATTGCACACACACGTACACATTATTAACCCCTCATGCTGAACTTACCTGCATGCACCATACTATTCTATTCTGGAAATCCACTGCTTGGAAAATACAACACTTGTTAAATGTAACGTTCGATCAACTACACACCCACCTTGATTTGATGCTACATCAACCTCTGTTTTGTCAGCACACTTTGGTCAATAAAATAGATAGTTGATTTAACATCAAATCAACTCAGATCATAGCACCGATATATAGATATGGAGGCATTTGTTGAATCAACGTTATGTCAACATTGCTAACACTGTAACATCAATTACACGAATGCCGTGCAGCCTCGGAAGCATGAATTTAGATACTGGGGGACTGCTGCACAGCCAGCTCATTGGGGAAATATAGAAGAGCACAGTACTGCAGTGGTGGTGCTGTGGTAGCGTTGTCGCCTCACAATAAGACGTTGTCCTTTTCAATTCTCAGGTAGAGCATCTTCAGTGTGGAGACATGCAGGGCTGGGCTTACCTTCATTGAAGGTTGTGCGTCAGGGCCGGCAACTTGGCACATACAAATCTACTGCCAATCATTAGTGGACCGGAGTTCTGCTGTGGCGACCCCTAACCGGGAAAACTGAAAGACACAACAACATACTCCTCAAAACAAGATGTATAGTTTCTCCCTTTTTTAATTTCTCCAACCTTTTGGGTTTCTAATATCATAACAGGAATGGACCCCATTCCTAAGTCAAAGTACAATTAAAGTTCATAAAATTAGTATTGTTTCACTCTTTGAGGATAGCCAATAGTGCTCTTTGCAGTACCCACAATGTGTCCGATAATGACTCCTTCTGCAATTTGTACAGGGTTACATGTATTGATACCATATCCAAATATGATTGTAGATTATTTTTTATAAGACCCATTACTCCTACTACTATAGAGACTGTCTTCTTTCTTCCACATTGCTCTTGTTTCTTCCTGCAAATCCTGATATTTTATGCCTTTGTGTCTCTCTGTATGCATGACACTGTGTGGAAATTTCAATGATCAATGTTACTTTTGTCTTCTTTTCATGGACCACTATATCCAGTTTTCTAGCATCTTGCTTTTGAACTGTTGGTAATGGGTGATCCCATGTGATGTAGACTTCATCATTTTCTATGATGCTTTGTGATTCATGTTTCCAGTATTTTTCAGCCACTTTAATACCATAATGTTTGCACCATCCCCAGTGCAACAAACTTGCCACATTATTATACCTTTCAGAATACAGTCCTTCTGCTATTAGTGTATAACAACCAGCAAGAAGGTGTGCGACTGTTTCCAATTTGGTTTTACAAAATCTACATTTGTCTGTTTCTTCCACATGTTCAATGGACTTTGTAAACCAATGTGTATGCAGACCACTATCTTGAGCCACGGATATTATCTCTTGGTTTGAATTCGCCGCTCCTTAACCATGCCTGCATTCATTCCTGATTAACATGAGAAAAACCAGAAGTTTTCTATACTTGCAACTATATTTATGTATTTCCACATTTCTTGCCTTCTCATCTGGACCTTCACCTTATAGTCTTTCTTTTGTTTTCTTTTTGGCGCATTCAGTTGTTGCCTGATTTTTGTCTACTTCTGGTTTGATTTCCATTCCTGCTTGATGCCAATATGCTTTTGCTAGATTAAGCAGAGAAAACATCTTAGATTCATTCTACAGTTTTGGAGTGATCGACTGGCCCCAAAATGTGTTGGATAGATTAGACAGGAAAACAAGAAGGACGTTTCATGCTCACCAAATGATTTATAAAAATCAGTGCATACCAAGATTATATATTCCCCATTCCAAAGGAGGGATGGACCTCCTTGAAATTGATTACATGTATAAATCTCCAATCGTGGGACTCCACACATATCTGCTGATATCACAAGACCCAAACATAGCGAAAGTTTTGAAACATGAGGAGAATAAATCTAAGATGTATAGTTATATAAATAGTTTAATGTACAACTATGACTTACCAGGTGACAGTGAATGAGATTAGATATTGTCAATGGTTTGCAAATTCAAGGTCAAGCAGTAAAAGCAGAACCTGTAATGTTAATACATACCTACATTCCAAAATATTATTTATTTATTTATTTGAGTTTGATTACAAGTGGGCCATGCAAGATCCCTTTGCAGTGGAGGCCTAAGGAGGGCAATTCCAGAATATCACACATTGTTACAATAAAATAAAAAAGTGTAGACAATTCAGAAAATATAAAATAATACAATATTACAAAATTAATGTCTTAGCACAATGATTGTGTTCAGAAGAGATGAGAATGAACAGATACAAAGCAATGCAAGAAACTTAGTGTGCAAAGAAAAGGAGGGATATGGGGGAGGGGTATAATGACAGCAGAAAATATTATAATTATAAAGAGACAGGAGGACAAGGACGCATTATTAAAGGGAAAATTATTGGAGCAGTTTGCAGAGAGACACTTAATGTGAATGGAAAGGTAACAGTTTTAGTTGGAAGATATATTAAGATTGGAGACTTCTAGGATGTTAAAGGGCAATCAGCATAATTAGAGGCAAGGAGTGTAGTTAAATGAAACAGCATTTGGATTGAATATAGGAATAACTGTAAAAGAAGTTTAGTTATGTGGTCTGGAACAAGCGCAGTGAAAGAAATTAAACAGTTAGTACTTTAGTTTGAGTTTGAAGTAGATGGGAAGAATATTAATGTAATAATAGTAGGGAGACCATTCCACAATTTACATACATATGTAGAATGCAGAGAATCACCAATGGTATTGTATGATTGCTTTATGTAAAATCGATTTGTGACTGCTGATTGCATGGGTCCTGTGGCAGTGTACCATTTCAGCAGTGGAGTGAGGGAGGTGCATTTGTCAGGAAAGAAGAATATTTGATGTGGCATTTGTAGCTGTGTGTAGCTAATATTTTTTTGAACATTTCAGCCAGTTTCACTTTTTGAGTGCTATACACTGATGAGCTGACATGAACAAATTGGCAGCAAATTTGGCGATTTTTTTGTAGCATTGTTCTAGTTTTTGGATTGGCGTTAAGTTAATGTTTGTAAGGGAAGGTGAGGCATAGAGAAAACTTAATATGAGATAGGATATAGCAGTTGTTTTGGGTGGTTGTGCCATAAGAAAGTTAGAAGCCCGGCAAAGGAGAGCTAATTTATAACAAGTTAGTATATTTGCCAAATGTAAGTTGATCATCTGGCATGAGCACTTGTAGTTTGGTTTGTGAGACTTTTTCTAGTTATACATTTTGGGAGATGAGGATAGTAAATTAGAGTTTTTGTTTGTGTAGGATCGATGAGTAAAGGGCATTACTTTAATTTAGCAGTTTAGGAGCAGCAGAGAATGATATCAATATCTTTCTATCGAGGCATATAATTCCTGAATGATGGTTTGTAATGAATGTAAGGAGGATCACAAACAAATTAGAGGAGCATGATCTGCATGTGAAATTAATGTTGGATGAGCTAAAACAGAAGCTGGATTATTAATAAAAAATTTAAATAATAAAGGTCCACAAATGTAACCTTGTGGTGCAGAAGTAGATGCTAGTAAAGATCTGAAAAATGTCTATGTGTCATTTGGCTGCTTTTGATTGGCTGCTGAGGAACCTGGTAAACCAATTGAGTGAAGCAGCAGTGAAATACAGTAAGTGAAGATTATACAGTAATCGTGGATGGAGGACAGCATCAAAAGCTTTGGAAAGATGTAGGATGATTGAGAATATGAGTTTGTGAGGAAGCTGGTGAACCAACTGAGTGAAGCAGTGGTGAAATGTAGTAAGTGAAGATTATATAGTAATCTTGGATGGAAGACATTATCAAAAGCTTTGGAAAGATCTAGGAAGATTGAGGATATGAGTTTGTTTTCATATCTCTGTAGGTAAATAGTATTAAGGAAGGACAATAGGGTTCCGGTGGTGCTATGCTTGGGTGAAAGCCATGCTGGGCATGAAAGAAGAGATTGCTGGTCTGGTGTATTGAAGAATCTCATTATACTCTCACCTTTCAAGTATTTTTGACAGAGGTGGGTGAATAGCAAAGGGATGGAAATTTGATAATTCTGTGTAAGTGCCACCTTTAAAATAAGGTAGAGTACGAGCATTTATATAGATGCATGGACTCAGGAATACCCAACAGTACTAAATCATCCTCCACAAGGAAGAGTAAACCTGTCTGCTGGACATCTATAATAAATAAACTCTATAACAAAAGGAAAAAACTGCTGTCCAGGACCAAGAAGGAGCAGTTGCCCAAGTGGAAGCAAGCTCTCCTTAGCCCGAACAAGCAAATAAGAACACTAGTGAAATCCTGCAAAGCCAACTTTGAGTCCATCTACTGGAGGCAATCATAAGGCCTTCTTCACATATATCAGCAATCTCCAACAAAGCACTCAAATCTGTTCAGAACTGGTGGTCAATGACACCACATATACAAATGGCGTAGATATAGCAAACTTGCTGGCTGACAGATTCACTGAAAACTTCACTCCTCTGCCCCCCCCCCCATCAGTAAATCAGGACATCCCCAGCACCTGCTCCCTTCCCCTTATATCTAGGGAACAGGTCAACACTGCTTTCTCAAAAGCATACAATACAGCATCCATGGGGGCGTGATAATATTCCAGGCTGCATTCTACATGAACCCAGGCAGGAACTTGCAGCACAATTAGGTGCCCTATTCAAGCAAAGCCTGAGTACCAGCTGAATGGAGGACAGCCACTGTCATCCCTTTGCACAAAGGTGGAGCATCCCCCAATTTGGGAAATTATAGACCCATCAGCCTAACTAGCCTGATCTGCAAGGCCATGCAACAGATTATCATGGACCTCATTAACAAGGACATTGGCAACCTCCAAACACTCAATCCTACACAGTTTTGATTTGTCAAGAGGAGGCCATGTCTGTTAAATTTGGTCGACTTCTTTGAGACAGTCACCAAAGTCATGAATGAGGGGAAGACAGTGCACATCACCTATCTTGATCTGGCCAAAGCCTTTGGCACTATTCCTCACTCGGGCATAATAAATAAACTCTCTCAACTAGGCATCAATCCATATGTTACCAGATGGGTAGCTAACTGACTCACTGACAGAACCCACTTAGTCAAAATAGGGGAAGCCAGTCCACCTGTAACAAGTGGTGTACCCCAGGGATCAGTCTTGTGGCCTCTCCTGTTTGGAATATACTTTTCTGAGGTGCAGGTCAAAACCAGTTGTCTATGGCTGACCGGGTTTGCAGATGACTGCAAGCTGGGTGCTGTCATCAGTTCCCCTTGTGATGCTGACATCGTCCAAGAGGGTCTCACCCAAACAAATGAAAAGTTCCAGAAACATGGCCTCAAGTTGAATACCAAAAAATGCATCATCATCCCCTTTGGGGAGAGTGACATACCCACAAATTATCACATTAATAGCAATATCCTAATCACATAATCAGTTGTGATAGATTTGGACATTCAAATTGATAACAACCTGACTTTTGACCACCATGTTGCTTCCATTGTAAGGAAAGCTTTCTAAGTGGCCCATTTCATAAGTAAGGGTATTTCATCCATGGACAAGGAGATCATAACATCCCTGTATTCTTCTCTTATAAGGCCCATTATTAAACAACAAACCCTGTTTGGCATGTACCTCGCAAAGCACATGCAGCCGCTGGAGAAACCATAGGGGTTCCTCACCAGGAGAATCCAGGGTCTCAAAAATCTACCTTTTTATAGATAGGCTAAAAGTGTTATCCCTCTACTCAGTTTCATACAGACTCCTGAGAAGTGACCTCTGTCTGGCATATAAGGTAATCTCAGATCCCGCCTTGATGGGACTGCTGCATATCCGCAAATCAAGCTCCTCTCGATTAACCTGCATGTCTGGCCTCAACCTGGTATGTGACATCAATAGGACTTGTTGGTGGGACAGATTTGTGTCCCAGAGACTCCCCCATCTGTAGAATAGACTCCCTCTCCACCTCTTTACCCCTTTTTAAGCGCAACCTGGATAACTGTATGGGAAACAGAAAACACATCCCTGGGATTCCACCCATTTCCCTGCTGGATAGGAGCATCAGGTGCTGACTTATCTAAACATGGGCTAAACTCTTGGCTAGGCTAATAAGGGCCTCAGGGCCAATAGCCTAGTAACTTCCTACGATCCTATGATCCTATGAATAAAAGATTGTTTCTATGGTGTGGGGACAGTGGCTTTACAAATAGAGTAATTGATGTATATGCTAATTGAGTAGGAGAGATGAGTGACAGCTAGCTTTGGATACTTTATTGTCAGATTGTCAGAGGCAAGACCTATTGGTTTTTGCTTTATAAGGAGGTATTTAATATTTTTTATACTGGGCATAAAGTAAAAGGCATTGGATTTGACAAAGTCTGAGTTTAGTAAGGAGGAATTTGACATTAATGTTGTTGAATTAGTGCAGCTACTCTGTATACTAAATAGCAGTTCTATTTGTTTTCACCTTTGTAGTTGAAGAGGTTGGTAACATGTTGAGTTCAGATCATATCCCCTGGGTTTAAGAGGCTGTTCATGGAGGACAAAAAGAACTTTGGATTATAGTTATGTGAATGCTGGACAGGGGTGCAGTTGTTTTTTTTTGTCACATAAGTTATGTTTTTAGAAAGACTTTGTAGTTGCCTGTAAAAAATTATATTAGCATTGTATTTTTCTGTGTGCACCATGTTTTCTAAGCTTTATCTCTCTGCTTCATTACTTGTTTTGTTTCTGATTTTAGCCAAAGTGCAGGTTTAGATCTAGTTTATTCAGCCACTATCAGACCCGTCATTGAATATAATGTTTCTTCGGCATCTACTTTATCAGACATACGCAATAGTTAGAACACCCACAAAGGTTCCTTATTAGAGGAATCCATGGTATAAACTCATTGCCCTATACAGAGCCATCTTAAGACCCTATCTTTATCCTATACAGGTTACTCAGATGTGATCTATGCCTAGCATACAAGGCATCCTCGGATACAGCTCTGATGGACCTTTTGCACATCCACAAATTAAACAACATGAGAATCACTAGATCCAAGCATTTAAGTTTGGCTTGTAACATAAACAGAACAGGTTGGTGAGACAGATATGCGTCTCCAAGGATCTCCATGCTTTGGAACAGGCTCCCCATCCATGTGAAATAGAGACCATCCCTACCTGTATTTCAGTGTAACTTGACCAATGAATGGAAAATTGGAAATTCACCCTGGGTATGTCCCCCATGTCCCTGACAGAAGCAGACAGAAACTATGCCCAAACTAGCATAGTCTCCCCCCATAGCCTTTAGAAACTTCCTAACTAACATACCGCCTCCTAATAAATAATCATGATATTTAGTGACAAAGTTTTATTGGTTTGCATGGTTAGGCTTATAAAGGCTTTGGTAGTCATTAGCCTAGTATATACCTATGGACTTATGAGCCTAATCCTAATTGTTCTAAGTGGAAAAAAATGAATTAAGCATAGAGTAAAAAGTATGATTGAATTTAGTGACAGCTTGATCAAGTGGGAGATTTTTGAATGATAATTAATTTGGCTGGGGAATATATAAGGGAATTGGATACAAAGTTCTTTATTTTCTGTCTTAATTGCTATTTACATATTTGCATATGTTGCTTTGTTGATGAACTGATAATGCTGGGTGATGGTCACTTAATATGGGAAAGTATCTGAAGTGTTTCTTTTCTATGAGGTGTTGGTTAAAATCCAATCAAGAGTGTGGATTTGCTGGTTGTTTTATGAAACCTAGTAGGACTTTTAATAAGCTGAGTAAAGCCAGATAAAATTAGTGCAGTAGCAGGGGAGTTATCAACAGTAGAATCCCAGCCATTATTAAATTACCTAGTTTAAGGGTTTTGTTAGGGGACATTGGAAGTGAACCAGCACAAAATGTCTTCATTTATGTCAAGTTTGTTGTTTGGGTGAATATAATGACAAACTAAGTACAGATATTTGTTTTGTTAAGTGATTGACTAAGATTTCTGCATTATATACAAAGGGAATCTTGTTTGGCTAAGTTGTAACAATTTGGTGTTTTGAGTATAGCAATGTTCCACCACCACCTTTTTTTGCTTTTCCGATCACCGTGAATAATGTTGGAACCATTGGGTGATAAAAGTATCATCTTTAATATGTGGCTTTAGTTAAGTTTTGTTGATAGCTATGATATGACGAGACTGTGAAGCTACCCAGGCAAGGACTTTTTATAGTTTTATTGCATTTACTGTGGTCATTAATATTGAAGAAGGATTAATGGCTGAGAGGTTGCTGAAGGGTGTTGAGTTGGAAGAATTTGCTATAGTACTGGCGGATCCAGTATTAGGGTAGATATCACCAGAAATCTGAAATGTATTTGTTGAAATGATTTGTAAATGTTAACTGAGAAAGAATGAGAGGATGTGAAGGTTTGGTTATACATGGTTTGAGGAGGAATGCATAGTATTTTGTTAATGAATCAAGTGCCTTACTAAGTAAAGGTATTTAAATACGTTTAAGATGAAAAGAGAGGGGATTGAATTGTGTGAAAGGAATGAAAAATAAATCTGTGTGTGAGTTGTTGTGCTAGTGTGTGTGGAATTGAAGGAAATGAGATATTTGGCATGAGGTAATGTATAACAGAGGAGATGAAAGTAAATAGTTAATTAAAGAGCATTGGTAGAAAAGAGAAAAGAAAGAGAGTGAGAGTAAAAAAAGAATTAGTTTTATTTAAATTTCTGTAAGTAGTTATATGAGTAACTATAAAGTTATTTTATGTGGCTATATAAATATTTGTTACTGTGTGTGTGTGTGTGTGTGTGTGTGTGTGTGTGTGTGTGTGTGTGTGTGTGTGTGTGTGTGTGTGTATGTATGTATATATGTATGTATGCATGTATGTGTACAAGTATATATAGAAATATATAGACATTTATTATGTCTGTGTGTGTGTGTGTGTGTGTGTGTGTGTGTGTGTGTGTGTGTGTGTGTGTGTGTGTGTGTTCCACAAATGTTTCTGACCATATATTGCAGAATGTCCTGTGAAATATATAGTTATTTGTACAATGAATTGGTGTAGCTGTTCCACACTGGTCAGTGGCTTCATGCAGAATACATAACATTGAAATGTCAACTGTGTACTATATTTTCAGATAATGCATTCTCTGTGAATCCCTCTTTAAGCTGTGAATCCATGTTATAATTGGGGGTTGATGTGTTTTCTGTTGTTATACTGAGCTTCTGCTAAATTTCTTATACCTCACTGCGAATTAATGCTATTTTTTTGCCATGTTTCAATGCTGTTCCTTGAAATCATGGTAGAATTATCATGTCTTATATCTCTTAGCTAGCTGACTATTACACATCTTTAGCAAGATCCTTTCCAAAAATATTTTTACTAGTTTTCAATATTGTTGATGCACAGCTAGATACCTTATGAATATTTTCAAAAATTGTATCCATTCATAAAATGTTTATCATGGTGATGTTATAAATGTACATATGTTTTTATGTTCCTGCTATTAGGTTATGTATCTTGCTGTGCATCAACAATATTGAAAACTAGTAAGAATATTTTTGGAAAGGATCTTGCTAAAAATATTTAATAGTCAGCTAGCTAAGAGATATAATTCATGATAATTCTACCATGATTTCAAAGAACAGCATTGAAACATTAAAAATACTCTTCAGTACCTTATGAATGCCGCGGTGGTATGGCGGTAGCATTGTTACCTCACAGCAAGAGGTTCTCCCATTCGATTCTCAACTTGGCTTGGGAGTGCCTTCTGAGTGGAGTCTGCATATCCTTCCCGTGGTTGGGTAGCGTTTGAAAGACATGTGTGCATAAATGGGCGTGCCTTCGTTGAAGGTTGGGCATTGAGCTGGCACCTTGGCATTTCATAAAAATCTACTGCCAATCATTAGCAGACCGGAGTTCCACTGTGGCGACCCCTTACCGGGAAAAAGCCGAAAGACAAACAACAACTCTTCAATACCGTATAAATAAAAGAGTGTGGAAAATCACAGAACAAATCCTAACAGCCATTTGTAGACCCCTATCACAATTATGACTGATGTTTAATACAATATACCTAAACATATTATAATCTGAGGCAGACTTGATTTGTAATTAGAACTCATTTATTATAATAGCTTCCAATCACATTTTTAGTCAGTTAATGTTTCTTACACTTTTTTTCTTAGTTTACAGGCCAGCAAATAGTACTTTGGCCAGATATTCTGTAGTTTCAAGGCATACTACTCAGATTACATTATGTATTCTATTAATAAGCAACTATTACCCCCTTGGCCCACTTTGAGGCAACAAATAATGAAACATTTGGTGTGCTCTAAAATGCCTTAAATGGTAAACATCTACAACATGTAGACAATGTAGCAAAGATATAGACAATGAGCCCTTCACATTCTGGGGCAAAACAGTGATTTAGTAACAATGGAAATGTAGCATTGATTTTTGTAGAGTAGAAATGTGTTAACACTTGCTGAATTGAAAACTGAAGCAATTACTACTTAGCTACTGGATAACAACTTAGCCATATGAGAAGACGAGATAGACAAGAAAAAAGTATTTTAAGTAAATTTGTTTACTAAAACCAAAACAGCAGCATGCTATTAACTGAAAAATTCACAAAACAAAAACACGATGTCAGCACGGAGAAATAAAAGTTCAGTTTAATTCCTCAACTGCCAAAAGTAAGCGCTTACGTCTCCTACACTGGAGACTTCTTCAGACTAATGGCAATCAACATTAAAATTCAATTTAACTACTAAAACAGTAATCAATTAAGCAATTAAAAGCTTCAATAGCTGTTAAAACAACAATTCACATTAAAAATACACCGATACTTTAATGCAAATTACTTAATGTCTCAGTCCCTTCCTTTTTAAACACATTATCAGTTCTTCCCTATTGTTAAGCCCTGGGGGAAAACAAGCATTTAACCTAACCTGCCAGCAATATTCAAGTCATCGTAGTTCTTCGTCTATATTTATTGTTTTGACATTAGGATGCACTGAATCTAAAACCAAACATTTGAAATTGATTTTACATTTATTTTCAGCATAGTGCTTCCCCATAGCATTCTTATTGTCACCTTTGTTTATAGCATAATGATGTTCATAAATTCTTCTATATAACTCTCTTTTAGTTCTTCCAACATAAAATGAACTATATTCCATACACACTAATAAATAAACCACATTCCTAGATTTACAAGTGAATCTACCTGAAACCTGCACTAATAATTTGCCAAGTGTAATTTCATTGCTATCCATGTACAGATGCTGGCAGTAATTGCAATTATAGCATTTAACCATTCCTTTTCTCTCTTCAACTACTGCATTTTTGTTTAACTTACTTTGAAAGAAATCTTTGAAATTTTTTGCTCTTTTTGCACAAATCTAGGTTCATCTCCTATTTTTTCTAAAATGTCTCTATTACCTTTGAAAATGCCCCAATTTCTTCTAACTATTTCCTTAATACTATTAGAATCAATACTATTTTGCAATGCTAGAGCTATAGTATAATCTATAGTGCTCTTATTCTCCATTTCTACAGTGGTAATATTCTTTCTTTTAATAATTTCCTCAGCCAATATCTTATTTACCATCTCTTGTGGGTAACCTCTAGTTACCATTCTTATGCAGAAGTTTTCAGCTTCTAAACTGAAAATGTCATCATCTTTCGTTAGGTTACTAATTATTTTTATTTGACCTTTGACGATGTTTTAGACTTCATCTTTTTGGGATGTAGACTTGAATAATGTAAATACATATTGTTTTGAAACTTTTTTTATAAATCTTAGAAATAAGTTTACCATCTTTTTTGTAAATCATTAGATCTAAAAATTAATTTTCTCAGCATTAAAGCTATGTGTAAACTTTATATAAGAACATACATTATTAACATATTTTAAAAATTCATATAGTTCTTCAATAGTACCATCCCGTATTATCAGAACATCATCAATAAACCTAACCATTTTGACTATGTTTTTTACAAAAACACTTTCAAAAATATTGGCTGACTCCCATCCTTGCATAAAGATGTTCGCATAAATGGGAGCTAAGATTCTTAGGTTCATAGTTTCATAGGTGTTACTAGGCTAATGACCACAAGGGCCTTTATAAGCCTAGCCATGCATTCCAAAGCTCTGATGAGTTCTGATACCCTTGATAAGTGTAAGCATGGGCCTGGGAGATGAACCATTTACAGGTTACTTGTTTGCATCAGAGACATAGGTGCCAAACCAGGGATGAGTTTCCAGTTTCCCATCCAATTGTTCAAGTTGCACTTGAATTGAATAAGGGAGGAACTCTGCTTCACATGGATGGTGAGCCTGTCCCATTGACGGGGTAGTCTCTGGGATACATGCCTATCTCTCCAGCAGGTCCTATTTACATCACAGGCAAGGTTTAAGTCTTTAGAACAGATAATTCTGGTGCTGTTTGTTTTGTGGATATGCAGGAGGTCCATCAGGGTGGGGTCTTTCAATGCCCTGCATGCCAAGTATAGATCTCTTCTCAAAAGCCTGTAGGAGACAGAATGCAGGGATAGGGCCTTCAGGCGGTCTGCATAGGACATATTACTTATACCCTGTATTCTTCTAGTGAGAAACCTCTATGGATGTTTCAGTTATTGGATATGCCTTATTAGGTTCATACCAAAAGGGCATTGTGCTCAATGACAGGTCTGATGAATGCTGAATACAGTGGAACAGTGACTTCCTTAGACTTAGATGTCATACCTTTGTTTATAAGTTGTGCAGCATAGAATGATTTCCGCACCACGGTAGACACATGGTGATCAAAGGCTAGATTACTATCTATATGTGTTTCTAAGTCCCTGACTACTGGGTCAACTGTAAGGGGTGCGTTATAAATATGATAGTTACCAGGGATGGATGACTTCCCAAACAATACCGTTATGCATTTCTTGGCATTTAGTTTTAGTCCATGGTTCTGACACCAGTTCTTTGTCTGTGTCAGCCCCTCCTGGAGAACATTTGTGTCAGTGTGAGATACAATGACAGCTTCTAATTTGTAATCATCTGCAAATTTAGTCAGCCAGAGACCACTGACATTGGCACTGACTTCTGTGAAGTAAATGCCAAAAAGAAGCAGTCCAAGGATTGATCCATGAGGGACTCCACTTGTGACTGGCCTCTTTGTAGAGGTGGGGTCCTCAAGTCAAACTTCCTGTGTCCTATCTATGAGCCAGTTGGCTACTCCACAGGTGACATATGTACCTAACCTCTTGAGTTTATCAACAATGCCCGAGTGGGTATTGTGTCAGATGCCTTGGCCAGGTCAGGGTAGGCAGTGTGAATGATCTTGCCCTCATCCATTGCTTTGGTGACTTTCTCAAAGAAGTCCACCAGGTTGAGTAGGCATGACCTGCCCTTAACAAAACCAAACTGGGTTGGGTCCGGTGTCTGGAGGTTTACTATATCTGTATTGATCATATCCATGAAAATTCTTTCCATGGCTTTACATGTAAGACTAGTGAGATGTATGGGTCTGTAGTTTCCAGGGTCTGTAGATGGCCCACCTTTTTGCAGAGTGGTGACTGTTGCCTTTCTCCATTCGTGAGGCACAAAGGCTGTTTGGAGGCTACAGTTAAATAGTAATTCCAAATGCCCTGATATGCCATGTTTCATGCTATTTAGAAGGCATCCTGGGATATTGTCTGTGCCCATTAATGCAGTGTTCTTGGTTTTTACAGAGAGCATTAAGGACCTGTTCCCTAGTGATAGTAGAGGGAGTTATATTTGATGATATTTACTAAGGGAAGGTTGAGGGGGGTAAAGTTGGAGCTGAATTTATCAGCCGGGAGATTTGCTATATCTTCTGGTTCAGGATAGGTGGCTCCATTTACAATGAGCTCTGTACACAATTGTGTATTCCATTTGAGGTTGCAGACATAGCTAAAGAATGCTTTTTAGTTGTCCTTGGCCTGGGAGGCCAAACTTACCTCAAATTTGGCTTTGTTAGACTTTATTTGTCCTCTGAGGTGTTTGTTTAGTTTGATTAGAGTGCTTTTATCCTACTGGCTGCTACATCTTCTAATTTTTGCCATGATTTTCTTCCTCCTGTTATACAGCTGATTGATTCTGTGATTCCACCAGGGTGGCTTGTTTTCTGAGTTAGTTCTGTACTTCTCCCTGGTGGGTGCAGCTGCCTCTATGCAGCCATTAATGTGTGTACAGAGTTTCTGTGAACAGTTCCGCATAGGCAGAAGTTTTCTCAGGGTTTATGGGGGCTTGAAATTTTCTCAGGTTCTTACTTAATAGCAGGAGGTTAGCCTTAGAATAGTTCCTTAATACTCCAGGTTTAGCTGGGGGTCCAGGTTTTATTTTTTTACTTCAAAGGAGACCATTTTGTGGTCTGATCTTACCAGGGAAGGCATTACAGTAGGGGGTGTGCAGCAGTCTCCCATATTATTGAGGACCAGAACCAGTATGGTTGTACCCCTGGTTGGTGTGTTGACGAACTGGTCCAGGGAGTTTGTATTTACAAAATCCAGGAATCTCTGTGCATGTACATTTGGTGTCGTATAGGATTCCAGTTAATAGTGGGGTAATTAAGGTCACCCATGAATATGGTATTGGGTTGGATGGTTAGTGTTTCTAATAAGTCACGGGTCATAGAGGGAGACCCATGACTTGCAAGGAAGTGATATTGGATTTTACCTATGCTGATTTCAACATGGAGCAGCTCACGTGCATTGTCCTCTTTAACCAGCCTTGAAGTATATTTATTTTTGATGTAAATAGAGACACCTCCACCTTTAGTCCCTGCCTGTGAAGTAGCTGGCCTAAATGTGTGGACGACACTATAACCTTGCATTGTTGGTGTGCTTTCAGTGGCTTTAAACCATGTCTCAGTGACCGCACAGACGTCAGCCTTCTCTAGGGTAAAGAGAGTTCCTAGGGAGTGGAGTTTTTTGTTGAGACTCCTAGCATTGAGCAGTAACACTTCTAGATTTTCTTGGTTTTGATTTGCTATGTTGGAAGTACTTTCAGTTTGGCATTTCCTAAGAAAGGCACTGTGAGGAAAGACAATGTTTTAGCGAATATTTGAAAGCCTAGAGGGGAAAGGGGCAGACCATCCCTGGCAATGCAGTATGGTCTGTGACCATCTCCTTCCATGCTGACAAATATTGAACTCCCTTAGAATGACACCAGAAACTAAGCCAATTATTAAAGTCAGTAATCTTTTGTTTGTATTATGTCATCTTCCTTGAAGAAAGTAAAATTCTGCTCAATGCTAGGCTCATACCAGCCTTAGACACATATTCCGAGAGTTCCATGATGTTTCTCATCATATAGTCTAGGAAGGTACTTCTCAGGTCATTTAGTCCCACATGGACTATGACTGAGTCATATTGGTAATTGTGATCCAATGACGTGAGTGCATGCGTAATGTGGTGGATCCTAGCCCCTGATAAGCAACAGACCATAACTTTCTCTGTACTTAGCCAGGTGAGATGGACATCAGTGTGTCTCATGATGGAGTCTCCAATGACTATAATCTTGGATTGTATGGTGGCCTTATGGGCTTAGAGGTAGAGGCTCCATGAGATGTAGCTGTATGTGGTGATGTGGGTGTTGTTTTGAAAGAGAACATTTGGGGCTGCTGAGGATATTTGTTATGTGTACTTCATCTAGGAGGTCTTTGTTGTTAAGGAAGGTTACATGTAAGTGCCTCAGCATATGGGTCGACACGTCTGCTTTCACTTGTGCATGATGGGTGTAGAGTGTGTACTACAGACAACCTAAGTAACATTAGGAGTACTTTTATGTGTGACATTGTGTAAATACATCTCTCACATACCATATCAGTTTGTTTGAGAATTAACTGGTTGTCTGTAAACATGGGGCAATTACTACATTTCTTCAGGATGCCCATATCCACCAAGCCAGTAATGGAGACAGTAGTACAGTTCATATCCATGGCAACAGACCTTTTTTTATTGAATAGACAGTTGGAGTGAGAATATCACTACACTACTATGAAACTATGAAATATCAACCACTGTCAGGTGTATCCATTTTGCAACTATGGGGACAGTGCCTGTCACTGCAAACTAGTTGTCATGTGTGCAACTAGGTATTGGAGAAATTTCAATTGTGCTTTTACAGTAAAAATGTCCCTCAAGGTGTCTGAGTCATAGCATCATAGGAGGTTACTAGGCTATTGGCCTTGAGACACTTATAAGCCTAGCCAAGAGTTTAACCCATGTTTAAACAAGTCAGCACCAAGACCCCCTGTCCAGCAGGGAGACAGGTAGAATCCAAGGGGTGTATAGGATCATAGGAGCTTACTGTACTGCCAAACACTTGAGGGGAAACTAATACATAGACCATGAAAATTTAAGGATAAAGTATTTAGGCAGATATTCTGAAGTTAGAAACAAATCAAACAGTACTTACTGAAAACAAAGAATTAGCTTTTCAAGAATGATGAAAAGAGGGGAGTCACATGAATGGCTACTTTCTGACTACTACTAATGCTGGTCTAACCACTGCTTCACTGTGTTGGGATACAATTCTTCTTGGGTTCATAAATGGAATGGGATGGGAGAGAAAGTTTTTCACAGAACATTCAGAATACTATATTTCTCAAATGTCCAGATTTTTGCAGAATATCAATGTTTTTCCCTCATTAACAACATCAAAAGCATTTCATATTTAAATGTTTCACCATGTAGGGGCTTGATGTTGTCTAGAGTAGGAAAAAGTTACATATTAAACTAATCTAAAAAAAAGAAAAACTTATTCGGTGAAAATCTACTCTGAATCATTTATTAAGATTTTGGCATCCATTTTGGGAAACAATTACTATTGTACCAAAGCCATTACTTCTTATTTTACCATTTAACTGTATACTTTTCTACATTACATAATTATGAAAACAATGGTATTGGAAGACTTTCAAGAAATATGATCAAACTAGTGATATCCAAGGAATGTAGAAGTCCATCCAAACCAGCAGAAAAAGCGTATGTTTATGTTAAAGACTAAACATGTGCCTTTCTCTGTGGCAAAGAAGGATAAAGCCCTAATGATGTCCTGTATGACCCTATGCAATTTAGCGGCTTGGTTGATGGAAGACCCAGGAATGGGAATATGGGAGGGTGGGAATCAGATCCAACAATAGCTTGCCCATTCTGGGGGAAAGCAAGCATGATTCTAGTTGACTGATTGCTGGCTTGGCATTACCAAGCTGATGGCAGTACCCTTCCTTATTAGACATGTGGATGCATATGTGCTCATGTAGAAGGCACTGGGTATCGCAGCAGTCATGCTGTTTCTCACAGCAGCCACACTGGGATGAGATTAGGGCTTTGAAGAAATGTCCTGGTTGTCTCTAACAATATTAGTCCTTGAACAGGCTGGAAGCAGTAGTTCCAGTGGCAATTGAGGACGGAAAAGAGCCACCGGTGATAGCAGCTCCACGTGCAGGTCTCTTGAGCTATTAGCTTACATCATCTGGAATGTGGGCTGTCCAGAAGATATTTGTTGCTTCATGACTGATTGTGTCACAAGCAGCTTTAGTGCCAGTATGGATGATAACTTTGTTTAGTTCATTATTGCCCAAGTCAGTAGTCGTGTGATACTAATAGGTAACCAGGGGGTTGAGACTCATAGGATAGCACTTGATGCTGACCAACAAGGAAGTTAAAATAATATGGAAAAAAATACTAAAATAGTATTGGAAATATATAAAGATGAAAGTAATCAGGAGGTTTTTCTAAAAAGACTGAATTAAAGTGGTGTGAATGCAACCTAAGTAATCCTTCTAAATATAGGTTCCTACAACAATTTTGTAAGGCAGCATGTTTTATTAAACACTTTTGTTTCACACCAGGACCAGTTTGGGTTCCTAAGATAACTTTTAAGGTTAGATTTTCCCTGCATGCAGGATCACAAGATTGCTCTCTCTTCCTGCATTCACTAGGCCCATTCATTCCTCCTTCAGGATGAGTGCCATGCAAGTGGAGATGCCAATAGCCCATTCATTCCATTACTGGAATGGCTCATCAGTCTGCTTGTTCCCCATGGAGCTGAGGATCAGTTGTTATGGAGTGTGCCTGTCTGTTCATCCTACAGACTGCCATCTTTTCTTTCCCATAAGGGTGTTATGTGCTGCATAAGTGCTGTTTTCTTCAGTTGCATATGTTATCAAATATTCCAAAACTTTTCCTTAAGTATTCCACCACTGAGCAGTGTAGGCAAGCTAAGTTTATGGTTGTGGTGATGCAATGACATCCCAACAGGTGTCACCAACACAATGAACCGTGCCACATCCCTAGTCCCAAAGAGGGTGGGGCATCATTCCTCCCTTGACTCCCCCCATGATCCCACTAATCAAACATAGGACATCTGGGATGTAGTCAAGACTTTATTCTTCTGCACCATTTGGCTGTGTTACAAGTTTCTTTTTTTGTTTTTTGTTTTTGATGTTTAAATAAAGAAATGTTTGCTTCACATTAGGAAAGATTTGGAAATAAAGGAAATGAGCTTTATTATTTCTGGGTCTAA